>NW_025899840.1:0-29720 GCF_022539505.1 Lolium rigidum
ATCCATATTGAAGTCAATTAATATGAATCAGAGGGAGTATTTAGTTTAAACAAGTGCTCGTATACGTGTTGACGTCAGAAACCCCCTGGCGGGCAGAGACGGTCAACACGGTAGAGCCGGGAACAACTAGGGCTGCGGCTGGCCCCAGTCCCTCAGAGCGACGGCCCGCAAAGCCTCCTGGTCGCACGCGCCGATGTTTATCACAAGGGCGTGCCACCTGACCTATACCTGGTCGGGAAGGTGTGGATGATGCCTCGCTTAGTTTCCTGCAGGGCACACACGTAAACGTTAAATACGAGCCTCGATCGGCTCTCGGGTTATCCTGTGAATCGGCTCAAAGAGCCGATCCACCCATGATTCGGACGAGGTGTCCGAATATATGGTGGTCCTGCTTGATCAAGGTAAAGCTAATGAGATCTACGACGATGTAGGGTTTTCACCGCATAATCGGATCGTCCTACTCCGGGTTGGGCCTCGCAGCCACGCACGGTGATCGTAAGCCGATCCTAAACAAGGCCTAAAAACCAACACGAGGTTGATCCTCGGAACATCCTGCTTAGGGCCAACGAACGACACCCTACGTGCCGCTGGATCCTCCCCCCCTTTGTAAGGCCTAACTATTGCAGATATTAAACTAATCCTTGTAGAACAAGGAGCAATCGTAACGGATCAGATCTACTAAACTATGACCAAGCGGGGTGCCGCCCCTACACCTAAGATAGATGTAAGGGCGGCTAGACATGCAAGGGTTGCACTACGAAAGCATGTAATATGAAGAACAATGCTAACCCTAACATGTCTAAGATAACTACGTTGCTCGCCATCAAAAAGGCTTCAGTACGAGCAACGCATGAACAACGTAGGCAGGCTTGTGCTGCCTAGATCGCAAGATGCGATCTAGGCAGCATGACGCTTACCGGTAGAAACCCTCAAGACGAAGGGGTTGGCGATGCGCCGAGATTTGTTTGTGGTTGAACGTTGGTTGTTGTTTATTCCATAAACCCTAGATACATATTTATAGTCCAACGGACTTTCTAATGTGGGCGTGCACCAAACCGTGCACGAGTAAGATTCTAACTTCTAAACTAAGATGCGATCTAATATGTTACAGATACATGGGCAATTAAGCCCAACTTGGCATAAAAGGCCGATTCACGTATTCCTTCTATATATATATTTCTTCAAATCTATCTTGATCGCGGCCCACCTCTGACTCGGTCAAATTCTGGTGATAACACATGCCCCCCTGGTTTTGGAAATGACATTTCCAAAATCATTACGCCTTCTTTCGTCGGGTCATGTCGTGGCAGAGCAGAGCTGCCGCAGAATCCCCATCATGATGCCTTGCCCCTTCCACTTTCCCACGTGGCCGTAAAATTTTCCTGTTGGGCGACATCTCCTCGGAAGCTGCTGTGGCATTGAATCTCTCTCATATCCCCTTTATTTAACCGTTCTAAACAGCTTGCGTCTCCTTCGTCCTCCTCGCATTAGCACCAAAAACCCTCTGTGCCGCCATGTCTTCTTCCTCTTCCTCCGAGTTTTCCTACGGGTCCGACTCCTCCCGCGAGACGCCGCCGGAAATCCGTGCCCCGGAAGACTGGGACGAGGAGAGCCATGTCTCCTCCATTTGGTCTGAGGACGACAAGTCCTTGACCAGCGGGGATGAAGATCTTCAGTTCCTCGTCGATGGGGAACTGGAGCCAAAAAGCGAGGACGACCAGTTCTCCTGGGACGGCTGCCCCACCTCTGAAGAAGAGGGAGAAGAAGAAAACGACGACGACGACTCCCTCGAGGGCTACGCGCCGATGAAGCGCCTCCGCATGTGGTGGGACGACGACAGCAGCGACGACGAAGACGGGGATGAAGCCCCCGTGGAGGGCTACGGGAGTAGCGACGAGGAGCCCATCGGCAGCAGTGCCGATGAGAGTTCTGAGGATGACGATGAGGGCAGTGATGGCCCGTAGATTAGGATCTAATAGCATAGGCCTAGCAGTAATAGATTGGTCAATAGACCCTTCTTTTGTTCTTCCCTCCTTGAGCAATCGGCTCCCCATTGTAAGAAATCCCAAGACTAATGGAGAATTCCCTTAGCTTGATTTTGCCGATTTCTTTCATGCTGAGTTTGTCGACTGTTGGCCTAATCCATGCTTAGTGACTGATGGCAACGCATCAGTTTCATGATAATCTGCGAGACAGGCCAATTTAGCCACCCCTCCAAGCTAGCTGGCTTCTGCCGATGACGATGACACAGCCGATCTTAGTAAGCTGGTGACTTGATCTTTGAGCAGGCGACTTTAAAAGAGCCCTGGAACCGCCTTGGATGCTCAAACTGATAACTCTGTAACAGAACACCGCTCTCCAAACCAGTTGTGTCGCAGGGTTAGCCGATTCCAACCAAATCGGCTCCCCAGAGCAACGACCTCTAGGGCGAGCTGCCCCCCGAGCCTTAATGAAGGCGAATCAGCCACATGTGCCGACATTAGCCTTAACTCATGACGTAGCCCCAAGCAGAGAACCTTCAAGGTGAGCTGCCCCCGAGCTTCTTCAGTTCTTCCTGCACCTTGCCGGCTAGATCGGCTCCTTTCATGCAATCCATCCTTAACCTGATCCGCACGTCCAGGCTGCTCCTGGCATTGTTCTTGAAGAGAGGATCTGAGCCCTTAGACTACTCCATTGAGGAGTTCTTCCATTAGTGCTCCATTGACCCTCTGATCGTAACAGTTACTCCTCTTGAGTCGATGGCCATGCATCGGCTTTTATATCCTTAAGTCGATGCCTGCTGCATCGGCTGTGCTCGAAAATTTTCGAATTTGCAGAATTTTTTTTTTACGGCCGACTAGTGCGTCGGCCCCCATATTCAACACCCATCACCAAAGGATGAGACGCTTCCAGTGCATATCCTCGCGTTCTATCCACCTGGGTGCCCCCCCCCCCGAGCCGATTCTGTCAAAAGAATTGATGGTATCGGCTCTGTTGGATAACATGTTGAACCCAGGCAGAATGGTGGGTGAGGATAATTTTGGCCGATTGCTGGAATCGGCCTCCATGTTGCTTGTTCGGTGAAGGTTTTGTAAGTTCCCTTCATAAATTTTTTGGGGCCGATCACAAGGATCAGCCTCGCCATGTTTGCTTCCTGACGTGCTCTTGCTACTCGTTCAGGCCGGTAGATAAAACCAACCCAATCTCTGACTTCATCATGTTGGTGCGCTTGCTGTTGTCCACCTTGGATGTATCGTGTAACCGTGGAGGACTGAGCTTCGTCGGGAGAACGAGCACCATGTTTGTGCCAGCCGATGTTTCATCATCGGCTTTCCTTTGCTTGGGGCGCCACTCCATTTTCCGTGGACGACCCTCTTCATCCAGGGTTCGTTGAACCTTTGTAGCCAGATCAGGCCTTGCCTTCCTCAATGTATGCAAGTATAACCTCTCGGCTTCTTCCAGGCCACGCAATCGTTGAACCCTGCATTTCTGGGAACGGCTGAGTCCATCAGGGCACCACCTTGGCCGGTGATACATGTCTTCTTCTTCGTCCCCCTCGTCTTCTGAATCTTCGAGATCTTTCAACCGAGGGGACTCAGCTCGTTTGCTCTGTGGCGGGAGAGGTCCTAAGCGCTCGAACACGGACACGTTGGCTGCCTCCTTCTTCTTCCGGTTGCATTACGGGCAATTGCCGATTGTTGGCAATCGGCTCATTCCTGAATCCCAGCGAGTGCTCGAAGAAGGGACAATCCCGGTGCCTGTCCTCGTCGTCTTGCTCCCTTGCCTTTCCCTTGGCACAACGCTCGTGCTCCTCCTCATCGCGATTATGCCGACGATGTCTTCCGGCTTCTCTAGCCGGACGATTTCTTTCATCATCATCGCTGGACCGTCGGCGTTGGTCGTACCGACTCACATACTTGTTGAGGAGGTGATCAGAGAGAGGTCGTTGATATCTTATGTTCTTCACTTCTCCCTCTGTTACGTAGCGCTTGCCGTCTTGGCGGAGCCGATCGCGTGGAGCGGCTTCCTTTGTTTCTTTGCTATGAGAGCAGCTGCCCTCATCTCCATCCTTGCCAGCGTGGTGTCCAAGATCTACCATGTTGATATCGCACAGGAAACCCGGCTGGCACCCTCCATGGCAAGCATACTCCACCATGTTCACGGCGGGAAAGGGGTGTGTGTCGACCTTCATGGCGTACTGGTTGAAAATCAACCGTCCGTTCTCTATCGCCGCTTGGATGTGCTGACGCCACACCCTGCAGTCGTTGGTGGCATGGGAGAGCGAGTTATGCCATTTGCAGTATGGCTTTCCATTCAGCTCTTGCGCCGTGGGGAATTTGAGACCTTCGGGTATCTTCAACTGCTTTTCCTTGAGTAGGAGGTCGAAGATTTGCTCGGTCTTGGTCACGTCAAAATCAAATCCCCTGGGCGGGCCCGGTGGCTTTACCCATTTGCAGGACACGGGGTTCCTCCCCGAGTCCACTCAGCCATCTGCTACTTCTTGGTCTCCCGCAGGAACTTCGTCTTCCTCTCGCATCGACCGGGGCTACTGCACGCTTGAACTTGTCTTGGTACATGTCCGGGTGGCGCTGTTCATATGCTGAAAGTTTCGAACCATGTGCGCCGGCGAGGGATAATCTGCTTGGGAGGCCATGTCCTTGAGCTGTGTTGCAAGGCACTGCTACGCCAACTCGATCGCTTCCTTTTCAGTTATACGAACCGAATAACATCGGTTCCTAAGATTCCTGAAGCGCTGGATGTATTTTGTCACAGTTTCTCCGCGCTTCTGACGTAGTTGTGCTAGATCGGCAATGCTAGACTCGGAAGCTTCTGAATGGTACTGCTCATGGAACTGCTCTTCCAACTGCTTCCAAGTTTGGATGGAGTTCGGTGGTAGCGATGTGTACCACCCGAAAGCCGATCTCGTGAGGGACTCGTGAGAAGAACCTCACGCGCAACTCATCCGACGCTGAGATCGTGCCCAGCTGTGCCAAATATCGGCTCACATGCTCGATGGAGCTGGACCCATCTGATCCACCAAACTTCGTGAAGTCCGGGAGCCGATATTTGGGTGGCAGCGGGATCAGTTCGTAGCTGTTGGGGTACGGCTTGGTGTAGCCGAACGCCTTCCTTTTCGGCATCATGCCGAACTGATCTTTCAGAATTGCACAAATCTGATCCGCTGTGATGGCTGAAGGTGTCGAACCCTGAAGATTCGCCGGGGTGGCATACTTAACCAGCCATGCTTGTTTTTCCGGTTCTAAGCCAACTGCAGGAGCTGGGCTTTGGAGGTTCGTCGGGGTGGCGTACTTAGCCAGCCATGATTGCTTCTCAGGATCGGCTCCTGACGTTCCTCCTGCCGTTCCAGAGGCCGCTGTTATTGCAGCCTGGTTCGAGAGCGCCCTGGCGTTGCAGTCCGGTACGTATGCGCACGCGTATCCGTGCGGGACCTCCTTGGGTGCCTCAGGTAGGAATTGGTAGTCACTGGGATCACCACCAATCTTGTAGACGACGTATGCCGATGAGTTCGGCAGTTCCGGTGCTGCCCATGCGAACGGCTGGGGCTGGAGCGGCATCTCTCCTTTGAAAGTCCCCAGAGCCGGTCCCGACGGGGAGTACCGGTGACTCATGATTTCCTTGACGACGCGCGAGCGACACGCTCCAAGGTGTTCACCGGGCTCTCGGAGTGGCGGTGCAGCGAATGAGCCACCATGTAGTTGATCTCCTGCCGCGGCGACCTGGTGCGTTCTTCCGACGGGGCGGACGGGTCTACTCCATCGAGCGCGCCTTCGGTGTGAAACCCTTCCACCTGACGCCATGGGAGCGGGTTCGGTGGAAGGAGCCGATGAGTTCGGCTTCGAGGGTTGCCTTGATCTCGTCATGTTTCTTCTTGAGTTCATCAGGCAGATCCTCGTACGTGACCGGAGTGTCTTCCGCCATCTCGGATGTAGATGGCGATGTTGCGGATGTCGAAGGCGGTCCCACCGGGCGTGCCAGAATGTGTTGACGTCAGAAACCCCCTGGCGGGCAGAGACGGTCAACACGGTAGAGCCGGGAACAACTAGGGCTGCGGCTGGCCCTAGTCCCTCAGAGCGACGGCCCGCAAAGCCTCCTGGTCGCACGCGCCGATGTTTATCACAAGGGCGTGCCACCTGACCTATACCTGGTCAGGAAGGTGTGGATGATGCCTCGCTTAGTTTCCTGCAGGGCACACACGTAAACGTTAAATACGAGCCTCGATCGGCTCTCGGGTTATCCCGTGAATCGGCTCAAAGAGCCGATCCACCCATGATTCAGACGAGGTGTCCGAATATATGGTGGTCCTGCTTGATCAAGGTAAAGCTAATGAGATCTACGACGATGTAGGGTTTTCACCGCATAATCGGATCGTCCTACTCCAGGTTGGGCCTCGCAGCCACGCACGGTGATCGTAAGCCGATCCTAAACAAGGCCTAAAAACCAACACGAGGTTGATCCTCGGAACATCCTGCTTAGGGCCAACGAACGACACCCTACGTGCCGCTGGATCCTCCCCCCCTTTGTAAGGCCTAACTATTGCATATATTAAACTAATCCTTGTAGAACAAGGAGCAATCGTAACGGATCAGATCTACTAAACTATGACCAAGCGGGGTGCCGCCCCTACACCTAAGATAGATGTAAGGGCGGCTAGACATGCAAGGGTTGCACTACGAAAGCATGTAATATAAAGAACAATGCTAACCCTAACATGTCTAAGATAACTACGTTGCTCGCCATCAAAAAGGCTTCGATACGAGCAACGCATGAACAACGTAGGCAGGCTTGTGCTGCCTAGATCGCAAGATGCGATCTAGGCAGCATGACGCTTACCGGTAGAAACCTTCGAGACGAAGGGGTTGGCGATGCGCCGAGATTTGTTTGTGGTTGAACGTTGGTTGTTGTTTATTCCATAAACCCTAGATACATATTTATAGTCCAGCGGACTTTCTAATGTGGGCGTGCACCAAACCGTGCACGAGTAAGATTCTAACTTCTAAACTAAGATGCGATCTAATATGTTACAGATACATGGGCAATTAAGCCCAACTTGGCATAAAAGGCCGATTCACGTATTCCTTCTATATATATATTTCTTCAAATCTATCTTGATCGCGGCCCACCTCTGACTCGGTCAAATTCTGGTGATAACAATACGTAAAAAGCTCTTTAATCACAAGCTAATCGTCCGAGTGGGATGAAATATTCACAGATTTTAGAACAAGGCATCTACATTTTACTGGATTTTTTTCATAATTTGTGTTTTTAGGTTCGAAATAAGAGATAGTTTGGAACGTTGGATCTCAAATGGTTGGTAGATGGTGGCACCAAGTCACAATGAGATTTGGAGACTTCAAGTCACTGCAGCTCTGTCCTTTTATTTTGACAAACTGCAGAGCCGCTGGTGCATCTATGGTTGCGTACGGCCGACGCCGATTCTTAGCAAGGAAGTTCTTCCTATAAGTAGTAGTACCCATCCCGTTCTCGTTTTCCCGATCACTCTTCTCTGAAGATGGAGGAGTCCCTCTTCTTGTGCCCCCTCTGCCTGCTGCCCTTCAAACCCCCCTTATCCAAGGTCGCTCCCTTCCGATTTCATTCTTAGGTTCACCTGTGAGAAATGTCAATGACAACCGATGCCACGTACGTTGTTCCGTGCAGTGCAAGGGCGGTCATATGGGCTGTCGGCGCTGCGTCGGCGAGCTTGCGCCGAACCCGTGCAAGAAGTGCGAGCAGCCGGCGAGGTTGCCGCCGTCGAATCGATCTGGGGCAAGATTGCCGCCGTCGAATCGATCTGGGGCAATGGTCAAGTGCGTCGGCTGCCAGAGCTTGGTCGCCTCCACGGAGTCCTACAAGCACTATATCGCGTGCCCGCATGGTCCGTGCGGCTGCACAGAGGCCATCAATACCGGCTGCAGCTTCACCGGCCCGCCGCGGGAGCTCCTGGTACACCTCCAAGCATCCCACTTCATCCCAGTGTTTACGTTCCAGTATGGCATACCCGCCTGGTGCATAGTTCGTGTTCCGGTACAACCGCGGGGACACCTGTTCATCGGCAGTGGGGAAGAAGACGGTAGCGTGTTCGCCATCACCGTTGGCGCGCTCGGCCCGACCACCATTGTGTCATGTGTGTGCATCAGGTCGGCCGCGTGCTTGTTTCCGATGTACAAGGCGCAGCTGCTGGTGATTGGTCCGCCGGCGCCGGCGACGGCTGGGACCAGTGACCTCTCGACGGACACCTTGATGGCGGTAATCGAGCCGACGAGCTCCCCGACGCCTAGCTCGATCATGTTGCAGCAGCTCACTTCTTTCCTGGCGGTGCCGCCCCGTTACGCGAGCAGAATGGAGGGCAGCGTGTGTTGCCTATCTGCGTTTGCATCAACAAGAAGGTTATACAATAATCTTCGTTTAGTCATACTGCAATGTAGTTACTCGAAGATCGGAGGGAGTAGTTTAGTTCGAAGTAGGGTTCGTTCGGATGTATTTTGGACTTGTATAGTAGTACTACTACTCCAGAACTATTAGCTAGCTAGTTGGAGTGCTAGAATGCAGCTCGGAGTATTATAGTATTTTGGCAGTACTACTAGTATATGTATGTGACTGCAAATTCAAACTAAAATGGAGTATTTCTTGCTAATGTTGTTCTTTTGGAGTCATCATTTTTTTCTGAACGTGTTAACTATGCTATTGTCTAAGGATTCGTTTAGATTTCTTTGGTTGAATTCATATTTCGTCTCTTCCTAATTTGGCAAAACTGCACTGTCATGGGCATTCTTACAAGGTCGCCGAAGTTTCGAAGTTTCTTAATGTATATTGCGTAGGGTTACCCCCTTAACATGGATCTGTTGCATTTTTGGGTTGTATTTTTTTTTGGCAATTTTCAGGACCATAAAATAGCACGCCTTCAGTTGAAATTTGAATTAGTGGCCGATACTAGCATGGAGTAGTAAAGTTTTTTTGTACTCCCTCGGTCCCACCAAAAGTGTCTCACCTTTGTTAAAATTTAGATGGATAGATGTATTTTTTTGGGTGTGCCTATGTCTCAGTTGACTGAGATTTTCTTAAGTCTCAGTCACCTCAGAAAAGTGCAACTGCAGTTCAAAGAAAAGTGCAACTCGGTCCAGTTGCACATTTCTGGTAGAAAAGTGCAATTGCACTTTTTTGACAGAAAAGTGCAACTCAAAGCACTTTTTTGTAAGTGACTTAGACTTAAGAAAATCTCAGTTGACTGAGACATAGCAAAACCGTTTTTTTTTACAAAGTTGAGACAACTTTGGTGGGACGGAGCCACGGAGTCGTAGTTGATGGCGAGAAGGTTGATGCCTTGCTAGGTTGGTGTACGTTGCAAAAAGAACAAGGTTGGTGTGTATTTGTTTTATTTGTTCACCATAATACTGACATGGCCATCGATTTGATTAGACAACACAAGCCTGGGATGTTTCACTTATTTATTGTAGGAAGCACGATTAATGTTCTGTAATGATGGGGCTACTCCTATAGTCCGTCTGCTCCTACTCGGGTGTCGGGTCACAGTCACACTCTCCTCTTTTTTTGAACACATTCACACTCTCCTCTTTTTTTGAACACATTCACACTCTCCTCGAAACTGCAGAGCGTCTCGGTTCACCTCCGTCGTCTATCCCCACTCCGCCCAGCTTCCATAGCACGCGCCTGCGTCTCCGCCATGGCGCTTTCGCATCCTATCCAGCAGTGCCCAGTTTGAGAGCCTCTGTTCTCCAACTCAAACCCCCACCTGCCGCCATTGATCGCCATCTCTCTCCCAAAGTTCGAATCAGTAGATCTCCCAAGAAAATACCAACCCCATTGTACCACCTGCCTCATTGCGATGGCGAAATCGAGCAGGGTCTGTGGATCTGGGCTGTTTCACAAGGTGTTTACGGAAGGCCCCCTTGAAGTGCTCATCAGCCAGTGCGACGCCATCACCGCCGCGTCCCTAGTCGGTTCCTCCAAAAGTATTCTTCAGTCAGCCAAATACAGTGCCACTCTGCCTGCTTCTCAGCCGTTTGGCCTTCCGTGTGTTCTCTCGTTGTGACCCGGCGGATAAACCATGGGTGTTCAAGGAGGATTTGCCGGTGCACAGCAAGTGCAAACTAGTGCCGCTGGACAGGTTCTCCTATGATGGCCTAGTGCCACACGGTAAGGATGAGGAGCGGGCAGGTGCCAATGGAGATTGGATCGCCATGGTTGGCCCCGAAGGCAAGTGGAACCTCCTCAATGTCTACACTCATCGCAAGATCAAACTTCCATCTTTGAGGAAGAAGTTTGAAACCACACGCAATCCTCTTATATTCGGGTATAAGGGTTCTGCTATTCAACTCCAGAAGATAGCTATTTGCCAAGTTCCTACAGCTGCTCGGCGGTATGAAGATTTCTCCCTTGTCGCAATCTTCGACTTTGCAATTGCCTACCTCCATGCCGAATATCCTGGTACATGGATAATTCTTGAAAACCAGTTTCAGTACGGCGCCATATACTGCGATGCAATTATACATAACGAACTTGTGTTCGCCGTTACTGAGCTTGGAAATGTTTATGCATGGGATCCTAATGAATTTGGTAACATTTCCTCCCTATCTTTTTTATATACGTAACTTATATAGTATTTCACCTCTTATTTGTTGAACTGTTTTGGCATCTTTTGGCTTAAAGGAATTCCATAGGCGCACACCATAACCCTCTTGTGGTATGGACATATTTAGAATTTAACATCTATAGGAATTTTAGTATGGTCTAATGTGCATGTTGTTCCTTAGGAAAAAGGCCCCCTAGTAATTAAGTTTCTTTATTATTACTCCCTAGAAAATTTAAGGTAGAGTAGAAATAGAATCAATAAAGCTGCCATGCAATATTGATAAAGACTTTCATTTGTTTATATTCCCCGGTTCTAGAGAATAAGGAGTACTATATTCAAACCATCTAAAATTTGGACCAATATTTTGGGGAACATGTTTTTAATCCATATGAAGTTTTACCAAGATGTTCGAAATATATTTCAAACCATCTTATGTTCGACCATGATTTTATAAAGTACTAGTATTGGCATCTACAATATCAAATCAATATCACTAGTAGATAAATCATGCAATATATTTTCATGTGACGTGTTCTTTCCTTTTTCAAGGTCCTATAGTGCTCCGTGCTCCATTCATTCCGCGGACGGCTGGATTTTATGGCTATGACTATTTTGACTCTAATAGTCGTACGTGGTGGCTGGCAAGATCTCAAGATCGTTCTAGACTTCTCCTGGTCTATGCACGTGGCGTAATGGATTTTGACGCTGACGGTGCTCCAACTTATTTTGATAGTACCCGTTCTGTCCATTGCGGTCGCGCTGTTCACAGCTATTCGGGGTATACCTGCATTGTATTCTCGAATGACACTAGTCGGTTACTTCCAGCCAACCCGTGGGAAAGGGTTACTAATCTTGGAGACTATTCTATGTTCCTTGGGTTGAACTATCCGATTTTCATGCCGGTGGGTGGTGCAACATTTCCCCCAGGATATTTGACAAGAAGAAACTGCATCTACACCACGCCTCGTGCCATTGGCTCTCGGCTTGACACATCACATCAAGAAATTTTCCGCTTCAGTCTAAATGGCGAAGACCACCAAAGCATCTCTTTCTCAAGCAGCGGTCCAGTGGCCAACTGGCAGACGGGGTTTTGGTTCATCCCAAGCTACACCAACGCGCCGGACTCGGAACAAAGACAATAGAGTTAGGGATATTTATGTAATAGTAGGATCATACTACTAGCTAGCTCAGTTGGTCTTGACTCCTATTTAACTATTTATTGCTAATGGACTTAGGTGATTAACTGATGCTATTTGCATGAACCGAGGTGCTTCTTTTAATTTGATCAAATACGGTCTATGCACATGCATGGTTGTTTGGCTGTTTCAGTGTCCCTAGAGGCATACATATATACTGTTATTTAGCAATCTTTATTACAATACAAAGGTCTTAACCTCATGGTTCACAGAAAGTATAAACGTAGATCAACCATCTAAACATAGAAGACATTCTAGTGTATGATTCTTACATATACACATCAACATCCTATCGGAAAATCTTAATGTGAATTGTACTGGCTGTACAAACCCGTGCATCATTCTCTAGCCGGTTGCACCCAAAAACCAAATCGTGGTACTTCATAGTTGATTGTATGTAGGACAACATACAGATCCAATGCGAAGCCATGGGTATCACCTGCATGACAGAACCATATTTCACATGGTTGGAGGTACTCCATATGGCATTTAAAATCATTCCTTGTCCTTCATATGGCCCTAAAAATAGTACAGTTGGATTTGTGGGTTTTAATTTTTTATTAACACACTCAATTGATTGCCCAAACATTGATTAATAATATTATTAAGGGGTGTGATGTTGAAAGCCATAAGAACAATGTGCCAAACAATCTTTGCTAGCGGACGGTAAATGTATACCCATCAGAAATAATCAGCAGACGTGCATGTTTCTTTGGTCAGAATAACTGCTGCACCATCTTAAAACTAAATGGCATGACCATTTATTTGATTTGATAGCGTGCAGCTAGATGGCGTACATTACTATCTCTACTTCCTTGGGTCGCCCAAATCTGGAGTACTAAAAGCAAATCCTGGTGATTCATTTGACAAGACAACACAGATGCGTCCAAATTTCTCCGCCCATATTATTATAGTAATATACGAAATCTGGAGTGCGTTGCCTCGTTGCCTTCCAAGAGAAGCTGCATTCCTTGCCAAAAAACTAAGAGAGAGAGGCTGTATTTATAACTACCTCACCGGCCGCCACTAGTACAAACCATCACTCCCTCTCCACCTCCACCTCCATCTCTTCCCTAGTAGCTCCACCTCCATATCGGCGACGGACCACAATCGCGCGGCTTCGACTTCCTCTTCGACGGCGGCGGCGACAGAGGCGTGAGGCACCTTCTCCGCGGCGCATCACTCATCCTCGTTCCGCGGCAACAATGGCTGTATGTGAAATCACCATACCCTTGTGTATGGTAGAGATGATGATGTGCGGATAAAATTTTATTGGCGGTTGCTCATCCTTGTTTGAATATTTGGTGTAGACTAGATGACCCGTTGCGCTATCGCGCAATGACAAAGGCTAACCATAGGGATTCTCTTATTTTAGTACCGAATTACCGCGTTGTGCTATTGCACGAATAGAATAATTCAATAAGAATTTGAACCATAATTTTTGGCTTATTTTAATATCAGAGGCTTGGAGCGGAGCTGTACTCTTCTTGTCGATGTCATCACCGTAGTGGTAAAGGGAGGGCATTCGGGTTGGGTGGCCATCCAGGTGAGCTACAACATCATCCGAGGTTGGAGTAGAGCTTTTGGATCGAGTAGAATAGTATCCGACGGGGCATCCCATGGTGAGGTATAATAGTATGTTGTGTATTTCGTTGGAGGAAACGCCCTCGACGGCCCTTGTACTTTCATTTGGGTAGTGCTCTCGATATCGCTTCCACTTTCCTTTGGGCAATCCAATTGCTATGACCGAAAAGTGGTTGCGATTTCTTATTTCGTTTTACTTGCACATTTGAGTTTCCAAAACATGTGAAGAAAATTATGGACATGGATCCGCCCCGCGCTGGCCCGTCTTCGGCCGCGCCCGACGCCTCCAGTCGCCACCGCCGCAGATCCGCCCCGCGCGAGCCCGTCGCCTCTGGTCGTCGCCGGAGCAGATCCACCCCGCGCCAACCCGTCTCCGGCCGTGCCCGGCGCCTCAGTCGCCGCCGCCGTCGCTCGGGCTGGCCGCTCCTTGTCTGGCCGGTTCCTCCAGACGCGCCGCCGCGCGAGAAGGAGGAAGGCCGCAGATTGGATGAGAGGAAGAGGAGCAGGGATTGGGGGACGGGAGGAGGAGATTCGTCCACCGCCAACCCGTGCTCTGTTGCGCACCGGCCTCACGCGGGGCTGGAGCAGGGGTGAGACCTGATGGGTGAGAAGGAGATCGCCATTGGGGAGGAGAG
Organism: Lolium rigidum; assembly: GCF_022539505.1. Lineage (NCBI taxonomy): Eukaryota > Viridiplantae > Streptophyta > Magnoliopsida > Poales > Poaceae > Lolium > Lolium rigidum. Next base: position 14,004 of record NW_025899840.1, read on the forward strand.
GGGCGGGGAGGATTGGGGGTCGTCCATGGCTCCACGCCGATCTAGGTTTTCACCGTCTCCCGCGGTAGGAGACGGAAGGCGACGCGAATGAGCACCTAGGCTGCCTCTTATGGCCGGGTCCCAAACGAAGCTGGCCCCAGCCATCATGGGCTCGGTGGGACACAGAAGAAGTGAGAAAAAAAATTACCGATCGGACGGCTGTAGTGAAAAGCGGGATTGGCGCTGGTGGAATGGACGACCCAGATCAATGTGCCCCTCTCAGATGGCCTGGTTGGCCGGGTCATCTAGGAGCTTTTATAGGAGAAATGTACGATGTGCTTTCTCAACAGCTCTAGCTGGTGGGTGTGGATCTAGGGGCTGCACTGGTATTCTAGATGAAACGGCTAGAATCAAGATGCAGTACTTTCAGAAGTGCACCGAAGGACACCACACGGAGCCTCTGGACAATTGTGATGGCTGATTATAAAGCGACTATGAGGATTCATCCAAATATCTATGCCGGAACTTTAAATCATATTTTGACAGGCTAGAACAATTGTTGGAAACCTTCCAAAACACGCTGGAGATTCCGCGCCGTTCTGACAGACACCAGGTAAGTGTCTTTCAGAGATGACCCGGTGCGCCCCGGCGCACAGGCAAAAGCAAGATAGCACGTAGCCATAAGTTTTAATCGGTTAATGATAGGTCTTTGAGACCCCTTCAACCTGTTGCTCCCTGGTGCAAATGGCAAAAGAAAAGCAATATTCAAGCCGTGTGTAAAGTCACAGAACCTAATTATGGGCAATTGAACCAAACAAAAGCCGCAATAAAGTTACAAAATCACAAAGCGAACACCTTCTTAGCATCCAGATGCACGGTGACCATCTGCACTAACACATTACCGCAAGTTAGATATGAAACCACTGAAATACAACTTCAAAAATGAAACAAATTACATACTGATATAGTCAAGTTCCCTCTTTTTTAGAGATATTTTTACAAAACCAACTGATACAGAGTCAGCAACGCTCTCAAGCTGCTGGCTCCCATAGTATTTGCATATAAACTATGCAGCCAACTGTGGGGCAAAATGAACACCTTGAAAATAATCAACAGCTGAAAGACTTGGCACCACTCCAAGCTCACCTCCTAAGTGGGTATATCAGGAACCGGGAATCAAAATTTTCAATTTGAACATGGAGCATTTCCCAGCTCACCAGTCTTCATCCCGTGGAGATGGGTTTCCGTTCTCTTTGCAGTGCCCTGCTTGATATTTGATGAGAAAAAAATATACATGAATCTGAAAATGGTTTTGAAACTGGAACTAAAAAAGATGCACGGGACTGCATGATAATTCATTGCCTATATTCTCGAAAACATAATTCATTGCCTGAGCTGATGCATTTTTTATACGGTAGTGGCTGTTAAATTATTCTGAGTAATTGTAGAGGGGTATTTCCTCTTTTCTTATTAAATGCATTACCGAGCAAGAGATTTTACTGACAAAGAAAAGCAGAGACTTGACTCACAAGTTATCATGACAATGCAACTACTTGAAAGGCAATGTAAACCTTCTTGGTTAGATAACCATAATACTGGAAAATACTACATATATGCTAAATAGTACAAAACTTGCAGAATGCAAAATAATAAACCACCATAACCTCTCGTCGCCATACAAATGTAGAAACTAAGTTACTTGGCACATCCTAAACGTGATCCCCGAAAACAATAATGAGAACACACAAATGCACGAATAGAGTGGTCGCCATGACAGCAGCCATAATATCCCTGCTATATCCCCTGTGTTGCTTCTTCCCATGGTGCTAAATCACACACACCCCTGCCCTCCCATATCCCATCACATACCCAACAAGATTAATTGATACCGTAGTTTTATTCATCAATTAGAGTGGGAAGTAAAAAAGTTTAAGCAGCAATGGTGAGTGTAACAAATCATACCCGATCGAGTGCCATGAAGACACTACAAGAACATGACCGCCACTTCAGTTTGAAGGTAATTTCAAAATCAGCATCCACTACTACCTCAGAGCTGCCTAGCTGCTTCAACAATCCATAATTAGATGTGCTCAGAAAGGTTGCAACTTATAGAAATGACCAGTCCAAGATATATACTCTTTCCTATTTGTAGTTAGGATTAAAAAAAGATTGCAAATAATTGTCATGGTATTTAAGGTGTATCTGAACTGGATAGATTTTGAGATAGGAAGAAATACAGTAGTAGTAGGTCCTCAGAAACAACAAAGTCCAGCTTCGCATTTGCTACAAAGAGCATAATCCACGGAAGAAGCATCAGCAAGAAAAGGTATCACAACTTATTATAAGGGATGGTGATGACATAAGCAAGAAAAGCATCAGAACTCATGGTTTCCCAAATCGACAATAAGCAATCCATTTGTTAATATTTTGTTGCATACATGCAGAAAACACCGCTTGCCCACCCCTGGTTTTTCAAAACTCTTGTCATAAACTGCATGAACTAACATGCCTACTTTGTCTACAAAGTAAAATACACATATTCCTGCTATAAGATTATCTCCACAATTAGTAAATCCATACAACATTCTAATTTTCTAAGATCTGAGCTGAAAAAACAATGCTTTGATAGCGGACAGATGGTTATGAGTTGTGCAAATACAATATCACCATCAACTGATGCATTACAAACCTTGTAGAAACATATGCTCGTGATCTTATATGATTAGCACAACACGTGAAGACCAACAAAAAATTGCCCAAACTTTGCCCTAAAAAATATTCAGTATAGCTTGGATACATAAAAAACCAATCTTGTTCAGTATATAGCGAGGGGAATCACCTATTGCCAAAAAATAACCCATCAATGAATTATCCTATGAAAACAAAGCAAAATAGTAAAACAAATAAATTACTATCAATATCTCAGTTAACAATACAAGTAGTTACACAGGTCCTTAATACATTTCTGACTGAGCAAACCTTCATGGCGGTGGGCTTGGTCTGGAGAATGAATGAGGCAGTGGATAATGCCCAAACCGGCCTCACGCAGACTACCTCGATACCCAGCAGCGCTGCAGCAAACCCTCTGCCTGTGAGAAAAGCCAAGGAACATACATAAATGAATGGACAAATAGAGAAGGCTCTCGTGTTGGCAAAATTTGCTGATACATCAAGGCTGCCATACCATGAGGGTTGCGCTGTTACAAAGACGAAGGGCCTGCACACCGAGTATTTCCTGCAAGCTTCCATCTGAAAACTCAGTTATGGTGGCACCTTAGCTTTTCAAATCAGATTCCATGTATCTGTCCCCATTCGGTTCACTGCTCTGCCTCCCTCTAGCACATAATATGATCAAAATAGAATTAGTAAATGATTGGTAGTGGTATTAACATTTATATTTCAAGGTTTTAAAGGCACTAATACGTCCTAAGATGCTCTACCGCCGGTATGACGTTTAAGCACCTAAGGGGGGCAATTCCAAGGTGCTGAAAGGGCGCTTTACCACCTAAGCAACCCCTTAACACCATAGTATGTTTGATGTCTGATTTGCACGAATGAAGAAAAGTAATCCTAAGTATATGACCGGTAACATGGTAACATAAAAAAAAGACATGATACTGGCAATTCCTTTCATAGCAAAACTGAGAAGACTGCATTATAAGTTCCTGTACAATCAGCAAGATGCATAAACTGTCAATAAATAACAATCATAGAAAAACAAACGATTAATGGGTAGTAAAAGTAAATGGATGAAATGGAAGTTAATGTGCATGTACTACAGCCGGTATCATGCCATGCTGCATTTACAATGTCCATGACACTGGAGTGTCCCAAACGGTGATCGCCCTTCATCAACAGCTTGCCAACAAGTTCTCTTTCCGCCTTGAAAAAAACAAAAAATGGAAGTGAAAAAACTAAGAAAGATTTAGAGTTGCTCAATCTGCTAAATGCAGTATATATAGGCTGTAGAACTGTAAATGAAAATGACAGGTGTGACAAGGGAGAGGGGTACCCTCCGTGTATTCTTAAGCAGAAGGTGAGAGAGCACTTGTTTATTTGTCCAACAGGAACCATTTCTAAAACAATACCGTGAGAAGAGGAGTCATTTGCAATGGAGCGAGCGAAAACATGATGTACATAGCAGATATTTGCCCCTGTTCTGACAGTGCCAACACTCCCAACCTGCAGAGTTCATAATTTTTTTTGCTGCAATAATATAGGGCAAAAATTATTACTATCACACATAAGCTCTGTAACTACATTGTCGTAATTCAAAAGATGACATACATCAGGTGTAAGAGTAGAATTGCCTGATTCATACTCCATAGCTTCACTGAACCATCATCACTCCAGTTACCCGAAAGAGGGGTAAAAGTTCAGAAATTTCAGTTTCAGATAGAAATTATCACATCAGCTAGGCACCATGGCACATGTCAATGTAAACCCCAATTTTGATGTTCCCTAGTTACCTACATATATCTTCTTTAACAACGTCATTTTAATATTTGGCATGCATGCCATTTGCGAGCTGAAGACATGAGGACTTACATCTGACAATTTCCTATTAGCCTAGCTTTTCAACAGTTTCCTATCATCCTTACATGCTGCCAGATGACCCGTAGAGTAACACGGACAACCTTTGCAGGCAAAAGCTCTGTACAAAATCACTATAACTAACTCTAAATATTGAGGGCATTCAAGGTATTTTTTAGGTTCTTAATCATACAAAATCTTAATAAAGAGCTCTCAAAGCATTTAAAACCGAACCATAATGGATAGAAAGCATGATTGAAATCCAAATTGTTAAGCTGTACTTATGGATTTGAACCTCTGTAGCTAGCAGAATCATGCTTGGAGACAGGAACAACTTCAAAAGGACCCCCACCATGATTAAGCATAACAGATTCACACTACAAATTTAATTTTACAAATGAAAATGACACGGAACTTTTTGTTTCAAATATGTTGTTAGCTGAAAGAGTAAACGTCATTCTCCAGATGGAGTAACGATACTAATAAGAACATCATAAGAAGACCCATTTTATCGTAATAATTGATACTGCAGGAGCGAACAAACTCTTTATTAGTCAGGGATACAACTACAAACAAATACGGTAATTTATTTTTGTGAACTAATCTACTGCACACTGTCAAGTAATTTATTTTCCTGAACTGAGATTTATTTGAAGGAAACGGAGGTATCAAATATATATGGATATTCCACAAATGCAAGTATTTTTGCTCCTAGTGCTTTATGAAACAAGAGGAGTTCAGATCTTAGAATGAAGAAAAGCTGCACACATGTTGGCCTTCTTGATAAAACTTTCTTCTCTTATTGCACAGACCTGCACACATCAAAAAAACATCATTTGGAAATTAAAAGAAAGATTGCTAGAGGGCAGGGTTGTCAAGCACACAGCTTAAAAAATTACAAACAAAGATTTTAATATCTTACAGCAGCTTGCATTGGGTTCAGACCATCATTGCACGATACCATCAGAAAACCACTGTTCCCATAAATTCCTAGAAGATGGTGAGAACAATAAACCATTATCACAAGACCTATTTACTAATGAGTCTGATACTACTACTGAGAAGAGATCAAACATTACCCAAGTCAAATCAATTTACCTAATTACTAATACTTGAGGATAATAAACTGGGGAAGGTGAACAAGACATGAGCACGTGCAAGAATACCAGCTCGATGCGTGTTCCCCATCCGCTTTATTGTGGGTGAGGTGAGGAGGGTAATGAAGCACCATTCTGTAAATGTATGTATTTTTAATGAGGTTGAATGTTGTATCTCATCTCATAAATCAAAACTCTGCAACAAAAAATTATTTGAGTGCTTGAACCCGACAATGGAAAACCTAAAGCATCGACAATACTTCTGGCACAACTAAATACGAAGTACAAAGAAATATCAAACAGCATTGAGCAATTATCAGAAATAAAAATATAACCTAACTAACTTATAGCAAACACTCTGCAGTATTTATTCTCGATTGATTTAAACAAGAAGAGCAATACCATTGTTTAGTACCAAACTGAACTAAATACAAAATTATAGATGGCAAATTTGCCCTCCTCCAACACAACAGTTTTGGTGAGTATTGGTCGCCTTCTTCCTCCAAATAACCTTCCTGAGACTATTCCCTTTGCTCAAATCCATGACAAAGCTGCAAAAACAGCAGCAAATCATCTTAAACATCAACAATTTTAATGAGCTGAATAATAGTTACAGCAATATTATTACAACAGCGTTGGTAATCATTGGGTACAAAAACTTGAGATTTGATACTGGAAGCATTCAAGATTCAGAGCTATTCAGAACTTACGCCGGTGCGGGCATCCTTTTGATGAAGCCCAGGACAATCTGGAAGCTCCAAATAAGCTCGCCTCAAGAACCACTGAACCAGTGCCTTGCGAACCGACAAGCCCTTGAAGCTCTTCACCTTTAGACCAACCTACTCAACACAGGGAAAAGTTAAACCTCAAAAGCATCAGTTGGTGGTTGCAAAATTTACCACTACACTAACAACATCAAATCAGCAAGATTACAGCAGAAGTAAAACCGACCTACATCTCATAAAAATACCACAAGCCAGCCGCCATGTGCACCCATTCTCTTCATATCCATGCTCCTCAACCAGTAGGACTCGTACCCAGCTTCTAGTTTTCCACCTCCCAAGAAACAAACCTCAGTCCAAACTCTTCCACTTATGAAATCAGGAAACAGAGACACAATTAAACCAAATAAAAGACAAGAAGAGGTAACTGACCTGGGGCTCTTGACCATGTTTCTAGCCATGGAAACTTCAGGGCCCGTCCAGCTCCTTCTCAGATGCAAGAGATCTTTGACAGAGAATTGAGCACTCCATAACGGTGCACAACAAAAGAGAGGGAGACGGACCCTAGAAGCGAAATAAAACAAAATTAATCAAGGAAGTAATCTACTTGACATAAAACCCTATAAGTAAAATAGAACCAGAATGAGGAGCTCACAGGTGTAGCGTTTAGCTATGAACCAGAATGAGGAGCTCTACTATTTTCTCGGTGAGTTCATGTTACTTACCCATGTGCATAGCACTGCCTTTCCCCACACTGCAAATCAAATCACTCCAGGTCTGAACAGCCGCAGAACCTTCATGGTTCGCTCTTCGTCGACTTGGACAGCCACTTGACCTCGTCGCCACCGTCAAATTTTCACTGTAGGCTTCAAAAAAAGGGTTCGGTTATTTCAGAGGAGAGGGGGGAGAGAGCACATACCTAGGCCTGTAGGCTGTAGCACAAGGGCGCCACAAGCTCCAAGCAGGTCACCATCTCCCGGCCGTCCTCCCCATCTGCCATGTGCTGTTGAAGACCAGGAGGAGAGAGAGCGGGAGATCCGGATCTTGGCCGGAATGGAAGTGAGAAGACGAGATGGATGGAGCGACCTGGGACAGGAGAGATGAGAGAGAGATAGAGAGGAAGGGACAAAGAGAGGAGAGAGAGGCAAACCTCTTTCTGCCGCCTGCCGACCGTCCGGCAGGCCTCCATCGTCCCTTGGATCAGGCTGCTCGCGCCCGAGCGCGCACTCCTTGCCGCTGCTCCGCCACGTCGAGTCCCCCATCGCTCGGGGCGCTGCCGGCCACTACCGCTTCCGCGTCCAGCTGCCGCCGTCGCTGGCAGCGCGCTCCCCACCGCTGCTGCCTGCTGCCGCGCTGCCTCCTCCCGCCCGACCTCGGCCACGCGCCCCTCCTCCTTCGGTCTGCCGCGGCCAGCACAGCCGCCGCTGCCTCGACCTCAACCTCCTGCGCTTCACATGACCAATACGGAGAGAGAGAAAAGAGACGAGGTGCCACCGCCCATCCTTGCCCTGCTCGCCACCGACCCGTTCTTGCCCTTGCCGCCGGCCCGTTCTGTTCCGGCCGCCGCCACCGTCGGGGCTCCCGCAGCCAGGAGGCGGCTGATTGGGAGGAAGCCAGGAGGCGGCTGATTGGGGTGGAGAGAGGGGGCGGGGCTTGGGAGAGGAGAGGGTCAATCTCGATCTAGGTTTTCACGGCTCAACAGACCAACGGATGAAACGAGCGATGCGGACGAGCGCTGATGGCTGCCTCCGACTGCCAGACCCCGCACACACATGGTCCCACATGTCATAGACTTGCTTGGAAGACAAAGGAGTGAGAAAAAAATCACCACATCCGACGGTCAGAGTGGAAAGCGGGTGGGCAGTTTTACTGTCGCAGTGGAAACGTGCGGACACGATCGATTTGCCCCCTTTGGATGGCCTGGTTGGCCGGGTCATCTAGGAGCTTTTATAGGAGAAATGTGCTCGATCTGCTGCCTAGGTACACACACATAGATACGAGGCATGACGCAGTCAGTTGCTTGCGTCATGTTGTTCGAGGTCGACACATAGTTAGATGTGGTACACACAGGCTACGCAGCACAGCAGATGTTGAACGTGTCAGACATCCGGATCAAAAATGTATCTATGTCATACATATGTAGACGTCCATGCCGCTCACTCTATAATATATACTCTTTCGTATGAGATCGTACGTACGCACCAGTATGTAGTACGTCCAAAGTGTTGTCGATGCGAGCAAGCCCCATACAATGCCAGTCTTGGATGTGTATGCGCAGCAGTAACTTACAACAGCGTACGATTTGCAGGCATGCACACTACTATACTTACACCCATTTTTTTCCACGATTTGTCAAGATTTAGTGGTGTCTCTTCTATCCAAGGATTTTAAAAGGTTAGCAACTTCATTCTTTTATTTGTCATTGCGAGTTTAGCTTATTTCATGCTCTAAAAAGTAGAGAGAATTGTGGGTTTTAGTGTGGGTAATTATGTGGAAGTTTATTTGATTTATATGCAATTTAAGTTTAAATTAACTTCTTAGTTTGCATATGTGTAGATGTGGTTTACTTAGCAATTGATCAAAATGAGTATGGAGTAGAAACTTTTTAAATCGGTGCATAGTTTTTTTATTTTGCAATAGTAACATTTATAGCCATATAATTGTTTCGTTTTTTCATTCCATGTGTTGTAAGTATGAGGCATGTTCTTGATTGTGCAATGGCTGATGATTATAGTACCATCTAATGAGAAAGGGTGTCATAAACATTGGGGTGGAGATAGTATGTGTTGATAAAATGAACGTGTAGTTCATACTTTAATTATGTATTTGATTTCTAATGTTTTTAGTTAGTAGTATGTTGCATAAGAAAGACACAAAGATGCCTTGGGGCGCCTTTCGGCATGAATAAACGGTGACGGGGCACTGTCAGCCACCGAAGGGCCACTGGGTTGAACTCCATCTTTGCATCGCAAGAACAACTTTAAATCCCTTCAGCACAGCTCAAGAACAAAGACTAGGGGTTGACATCTTCTTCACATCAGCCTCTATGACAACCAAAAGAAGAAAGGCAAGCATCCGAATCTACCAGATATGTGCAACCAGCAAGCTTATTAGAAGAGCTTTGGCTCGATCCTTCCTTAGACAGCACCATCCACCATGGACGGTCGCCGAGGAGGAATGACGACCGACTCTCGCAAGCGACCGGAAACAGCTCGAGAATGGTCACCTGATCCGAGGATACAGATCTCTAAACTCTGAAGAGCATGCATGTATGTATGAAGGTGAGTTCCCGGAAAAACCCGTTCCACGCGTATGAGAATATTGTGTTCAACACATATGTAGAGTGATTAATGGTTGCGCTGATGCTTTAGATAGGCTAAGCTAGATCTGGCGATGACCATTTTTTTGGGGTTGCAATCCTAGCGCAAGTTAGAGAGCTTGTAATACATGACTATAAACTCGTTTTGTTCCAGTGATCTCTAACACTAGTGGAAAAGAGGGATTTAGTTCCGGTTTATTTGAGCCTTTAGTCTTATAGTTGCACAATCAGGACTGCGCAATTGGAACTAAAGGCCTCCCCATTTCAACCGAGACTAAAAGATTCTCCACGTGGTCTGGGACTAAAGGCAAGCGCAGGGCACCGTCGTTTCTCTGCCACGGAAGAGAACATCATTCAAGCAACAACAACATCGTCTTGAATATATAGACGTCGTCATGAAATACAGTACACGTAATTTTTCAGGCCCGCGGTGAACTCATTTTGGCGTCGGTCACTGTACATCCATTGTTGACTCATCTGCATTATATAATTAAGCTTATAAAAAAACCTTTACAGAAGATTATAAATAGTGAAGCGATGTATATATATACACACATGCATTTTATCAATGACGGATGAAAGGATAAAGTTGTTAACCTCGACCGAGAAGGAAAAAAGAGGAGAAAACTTAAGTGTGGCTTGTTTTATGTGAACTCAAGTGGTAAATGCTAGGCATTTCATCGGGCACCTCTTGTGCATAAGAAGAGAGAGGAAAGCAACATACACTTCTTGTGCTAAGAAGTGGAAAAAGCTAATTGTGGCTCGCAAGTTTGAACAGGGCAAGATATATATAGATGGATCTTTAGTTCTGGTTGGTAATACCAACCGGAACTAAAGGGGCTTAGGGAGTGGCGCGCTCTACCGGAACCCCTTCAATCCCAGTTAGTATTAACAACCGAGATTAAAGGCTCTGTAGAAAGAGATGCAATGCTCGATGTATAGATCGGATGCATATGTCGGTACATATATAGGCCACGTCCTCGACTATACAAGGAAGGAGGCGGGCCCAATAATAAATACAAAGATATGTATCGCTATACAATAACTACAGAGGATACACATCCGGATATACAAGATATGTATCTCAACACACCCCCCCCACAGTCGAAGCGTCGCCTGGTCGAACGCATAGACTGGACCGGAACTCCTCAAATGATGCCGTAGGAAGACCCTTGGTCATGATATCCGCAAATTGTTGGGAGGTGGGCACATGAAGTACTCGAATGTGTCCAAGGGCCACATGTTCCCGAACAAAGTGGATGTCCAGCTCAATATGCTTGGTGCGGCGATGGTGGACCGGGTTGGCGGAGAGGTAGACGGCGGAAACATTGTGGCAGTAGACCACGGTGGCTTTGGCGACAGGACATGAGAGCTCAACGAGGAGTTGCCGCAACCAGGAGACCTCAGCAACCGCGTTAGCAACAGCCCGGTACTCCACTTCGGCGCTGGAGCGAGAGACCGTGGGCTGTCGCTTAGACGACCAGGAGATGAGCGAAGGTCCAAAGTAGACGCAGTAGCCAGACATGGAGCGACGCGTGTCTGGGCAGCCTGCCCAATCGGCGTCCGAGTAGGCGACGACGTCCGTGGCGGTGGAGGCGTGGAGAGAGAGACCGAAGTCCATGGTACCACGAATGTAGCGGAGGATCCGCTTGACCGCAGCCCAATGAGGATCCCGCGGAGCGTGCATGTGAAGGCACACCTGCTGAACAGCATACTGCAGCTCGGGGCGAGTCAAGGTGAGGTATTGCAGGGCACCGACGATGGAGCGATAAGATGACGCGTCCGTGGCCAAGGAACCATCTGTGGCGGAGAGCTTGGACTTCGTGTCGACGGGCGTGGCCGCGGGTTTGCAATTAAGCATACCGGCGCGGTCCAGGAGCTCATGGGCGTACTTGCGCTGATGAAGGAAGAAGCCGTCGGTGCGACGTACGACCTCGATGCCGAGGAAGTAGTGCAGGGGCCCCAAGTCCTTGAGGGCAAACTCAGCGCGAAGACGCTCGGTGAGCTGTCGCAGTAGGTCCGTGGAGCTGGCCATTAAGATGATGTCGTCGACGTAGAGCAGCAGGTACGCGGTGGTGGTGCTGTTGTTGTACACGAACAGCGAGGCATCAGAGCGGGTGGAACGGAAGCCGGGTTGGTGAAGAAACGTTGTGATGCGCTGGTACCAGGCGCGTGGGGCCTGCTTGAGCCCGTATAACGAGCGCGAGAGCAGGCACACATGGTCGGGGTGGGCGATGTCGATGAAACCAGTGGGCTGCTGGCAGAAGACCTGCTCCTCTAGATGGCCGTGAAGGAAGGCGTTGGAGACGCCCATCTGATGCACGGGCCACGCACGGGAGACCGTGAGCTGAAGAACGGTGCGGATCGTCCCGGGCTTGACAACCGGGGCGAAGGTGTCGGTGAAGTCGACGCCGGCGCGCTGGCGTAAGCCACGAACCACCCACCACGCCTTGTGGCGGTCGAGGGTACCATCCGGATGGAACTTGTGCTTGAAGACCCACTTCCCGGTGATGATGTTGGCGTGAGGGGGGCGGGGAACAAGCGTCCATGTCTGGTTCCGCTGCAGGGCGTCGAACTCATCATGAATGGCCGCAAACCACTGCGGGTCGCGGAGAGCAGCCCGGGCAGAGGCGGGCAGGGGCGGCGGTGTGGCTGGTGAAGGCGCGGAAGTCGACGCGGTGCAGATGTACTCGTCCGAGGGGTACCGCGTGCTCGGGACGCGAATCCCCGCACGGGCGCGCGTGAGGGGGCCCGTCGCCGGCGGCGGAGGAGGCGGAGGCGAGGCCGGAGGCGAGGCATCGCCCGAGCTGGGGCTCGAGGGCGCAGATGACCGGTGGTGCCCGAGGCAGTGCTCGAGGGTGACGCGGGCGGTGTTGGGGGCGAGGCGGGGCTTGAGGGCGCCACGTGTGAGCCCGAGGCAGTGCTCGAGGGCGTCACGGGAGGCGTCGCAGCTGTAGTAGAGGGGGCGCGCGGGGGCGCTGCCGAGCCAGGGACCTCCACCAAGGTAGGGCCGCGACGCCGCGGACTGTCAGTCGCGGGAGGAGAAGTCCTCACCTGTTCCTGTGCAAAGGGCAAACAATGCTCATCAAAGTACACGTGCCGGGACGTGATGACGCGGTGAGAGACCGGATCATAGCAACGGCAGCCTTTGGTGTTAGCCGGGTAACCGAGAAATACACACGGTGAAAGGATCGTATGCCGCACCTAGAGGGGGGGTGAATAGGTGCTAACCAATTTTTAGTTCTTTTTCAATTTAGACTTGACACAAAGGTAAATTCTCTAGATATGCAACTAAGTGAATTTACCTATATGACAAGATAAGCAACTAAGCAAGATATAGCTACACAATATAAGAGATAGAATAGGATAGAGATAACCGAGAGTGGAGCACGCGATGACACGGAGATGATTCCCGTAGTTCCCTTCCTTTGCAAGAAGGTACGTCTACGTTTGGAGGAGTGTGGTTGCTACAAAGCCAAACCAACAGCCACGAAGGCTTCACTCAGATCTCCTGTGAGCAACGCCACGAAGGCCTAGCCCACTTCCACTAAGGGATTTCCTCGAGGCGGAAACCGGGCCTTTACAAGGTTCTTGGGGCACACATCCACAACTGAATTGGAGGCTCCCAAATCTGTAACAATACAACAATCAACAACAACACATCAACACAAATCAACTAGGGAACCAAATAGGAACACTAGCATGAGATCCCTCAAACAAATGAGGGGAAATGAAAAACGCTTCGGTGAGGATGTAGATCGGTGTCTTCTCCTTCGAATCTCCAAAGATCAAGAGCTTTGGTTGGGGGAGGAAGGAGATCTTGCAAATCTTGTGTTCTTGAGGTGGCTCTAATGGTGGTGAAGCTTGGCAGATTTTTCTTGCAATGATTGAGCAACTTGTCCCTTTGGAGAAGAGAGCTATTTATATGATTGGAGCTCTCAGATCTGACCGTTGGGGCGAAATCCACTAACACCGGAAGTTCCGGCCAGGAGGGCCGGAAGTTCCGGCTGGCACCGGAAGTACCGGCCAGGAGGGCCGGAACTTCCGCCAGGAAGATTCTTCGTCAGACATCCAGTTCAGAATATGTTTGGGCGGAACTAGGGCGGAACTTCCGGTGACCGGAAGTTCCGGCCAAGTTCCGGAATTGTGAGAAAACCTTACTGGACTCTACTGAGCCACAAATCGAGAATTCCGGAACTTGTCCGGAAGTTGGGCGGAAGTTCCGCTGACCGGAACTTCCGGCCGAACCCACCGGAACTTCCGGTCGCGGAAGAACAACTGCACACAGAACTGCGCTGAGAGGCTTCTGCAGAACATACCAGGCCGGAAGTTCCGCCTGCTGGGGCCGGAACTTCCGCCAGAAACAAAAAGACCTTCAGAACTTCAGAACAGCCATATCATTTCATCGATCAAATGTATTTCTCGAAAACTTGTACCTGTCTACATCAACACACATAAATATATACTTAGTGTTGACATCAAACACACAAAACCCAAAAGGGCGGGAAATGTTCTTTCAATCTCCCCCTTTTTGGTGTTTGATGACAACACAAGTATTTGCAAGGAATGAAACATGTAAACCAACAATGTGCAAGATGTAGAGGAGCTCACCCTAGATATGAGCATTGGTACATAAAAAGCTCCCCCTATATCTTGCAACCGTCTTCCATGGGTTAGCAAATAAGATCATGCACACATAGTGTTAGCAATACAACATAGTGATAGGCATATGGATAATAAGATCATGCACACATAGTTAACCATGGAAGACTCACATACGGAGTTTACCATACACATAGATAAGGTTCCAAACACATAGATAGAGTTTACAAGCCAAATAAACTAAGACATAGTTCGACACCACAAGGATAAATAGAATCACAAGCGATAAAAATCAAAGCCAATGATGACCCACAAGTATAGGGAGTGTATCGTAGTATCTTCGATAAGTAAGAATGTCGATCCCAACAAGGAGCAGAAGGTGTTGACATGCAGTTTTGATGAAGGATTCACTGTAAATGCTCACAAACAAGTATTCAGGGGGTTTTGATGTAACAGATGAATAAAGTACGAGTAAGTAAAATGCGAGAGAAATAATTGCAGCGAGTGGCCCAATCCTTTTTAGCACAAAGGACAAGCCGGTTTGTTTACTTATAATGACCAAACGTTCTCGAGGACACACGGGATTTTAGTCTAGTGCTTTCGCTACATACAGTTGATTAATCTTCATTGTTTTGATAAGTGTTGTGTGGGTGAACCTGTGATAATGTACCGCCCTTCCTAGGACTAATACATACTTGTGATTATACCCCTTGCAAGCATCCGCAACTACAAGAAAGTAATTAAGATAAATCTAACCACAGCCTTAAACTCTGAGATCCTGCGATCCCTCCTGCATCGATATACCAACGGGGGTTTAGGTTTCTGTCACTCCAGCAACCCCGCAATTGGCAAACGAGTACAAGATGCATTCCCCTAGGCCCATAAATGGTGAAGTGTCGTGTAGTCGACGTTCACACGACACCACTAGAAGAATAACACCACAACTTAAATATCATAACATTGAATATTACTCAACCATAGTTCACTACTAACAATTAGACTTCACCCATGTCCTCAAGAACTAAACGAACTACTCACGAGACATCATATGGAACATGATCAGAGGTGATATGATGATGAATAACAATCTGAACATAGACCTTGGTTCAATGGTTTCACTCAATAGCATAAACAACAAGTAGAAATCAATATCGGGAGAGTTTCCCCTATCAAACAATCAAGATCAAACCCAAATTGCTACAGCGGTGACGAGTGTCTGCGGAGGAGATGGCGGTGATGATGGTGGAGATGATGATGATGGTGATGGAGATGATGTCCAGCTCGATGGCGGTGACGATGGCGTCGATTTCCCCCTCCGGGAGGGAATTTCCCCGGCGGATTCCTGCCCGCCGGAGAGCTCTTTTCTCTCTGGTGTTCTCCGCCCCGCAGAGCGGCTGTAACCCTTCGTGAGGATTCCTCTATGGCTTAGGTCTTCGGGACGAAGGGTTTCGCGAAGAAAAGGAGG
>NW_025899841.1:0-23007 GCF_022539505.1 Lolium rigidum
GTGATACGTCTCCGACGTATCGATAATTTCTTATGTTCCATGCCACATTATTGATGTTATCTACATGTTTTATGCACACTTTATGTCATATTTGTGCATTTTCTGGAACTAACCTATTGACAAGATGCCGAAGTGCCGGTTCTTTGTTTTACTGCTGTTTTTGGTTTCAGAAATCCTAGTAAGGAAATATTCTCGGAATTGGACGAAATCAAAGCCCGGGGGCCTATTTTTCCACGAAGCTTCCGGAAGTCCGAAGGAGAGACGAAGAGGGGCGACGAGGGGGCCACAACCTAGGGCGGCGCGCCCCCTTGGCCGCGCGGCCCTGTGGTGTGGGGCCCCGTGCCGCCTCTTGACCTGCCCTTCCACCTACAAATAGCCTCCGTGACGAAACCCCCAGCACCGAGAGCCACGATACGGAAAACCTTCCGAGAGACGCCACCGCCGCCGATCCCATCTCGGGGATCCAGGAGATCGCCTCCGGCACCCCTGCCGGAGAGGGGAATCATCTCCCGGAGGACTCTACGCCGCCATGGTCGCCTCCGGTGTGATGTGTGAGTAGTCTACCCCTGGACTATGGGTCCATAGCAGTAGCTAGATGGTTGTCTTCTCCCCATTGTGCTTCATTGTCGGATCTTGTGAGCTGCCTAACATGATCAAGATCATCTATATGTAATTCTATATGTTGCGTTTGTTGGGATCCGATGAATAGAGAATACTTGTTATGTTGATTATCAAAGTTATGCTTATGTGTTGTTTATGATCTTGCATGCTCTCCGTTACTAGTAGATGCTCTGGCCAAGTAGATGCTTGTAACTCCAAGAGGGAGTACTTATGCTCGATAGTGGGTTCATGCCCGCATTGACACCGGGACGGTGACGAGAAAGTTCTAAGGTTGTGTTGTGCTCTGTTGCCACTAGGGATAAAACATTGATGCTATGTCTAAGGATGTAGTTGTTGATTACATTACGCACCATACTTAATGCAATTGTGCTGTTGCTTTGCAACTTAATACTGGAGGGGTTCGGATGATAACTTCGAAGGTGGACTTTTTAGGCATAGATGCGGTTGGATGGCGGTCTATGTACTTTGTCGTAATGCCCAATTAAATCTCACTATACTCATCATGATATGTATGTGCATGGTCATGCTCTCTTTATTTGTCAATTGCCCAACTGTAATTTGTTCACCCAACATGCTGTTTATCTTATGGGAGAGACACCTCTAATGAACTGTGGACCCCGGTCCAATTCTCTTTACTCGAAATACAACCTACTTGCAATACTTGTTCTACCGTTTTCTCGCAAACAATCATCTTCCACACAATACGGTTAATCCTTTGTTACAGCAAGCCGGTGAGATTGACAACCTCACCGTTTCGTTGGGGCAAAGTACTTTGGTTGTGTTGTGCGGGTTCCACGTTGGCGCCGGAATCCCCGGTGTTGCGCCGCACTACATCTCGCCGCCATCAACCTTCAACGTGCTTCTTGGCTCCTCCTGGTTCGATAAACCTTGGTTTCTTTCTCGAGGGAAAACTTGCTGCTGTGCGCATCATACCTTCCTCTTGGGGTTGCCCAACGAACGTGTGAAATACACGCCATCAAGCTCTTTTTCCGGCGCCGTTGCCGGGGAGATCAAGACACGCTGCAAGGGAGTCTCCACTTCTCAATCTCTTTACTTTGTTTTTGTCTTGCTTAGTTTTATTTACTACTTTGTTTGCTGCACTAAATCAAAATACAAAAAAATTAGTTGCTAGTTTTACTTTATTTGCTATCTTGTTCGCTATATCAAAAACACACAAAAAATTAGTCTACTTGCATTTACTTTATCTAGTTTGCTTTATTTACTGTCTTGCACTCTACACTAAAAATTCAAAAAAATTAGTTACTTTTGTTACCATGTCTAGCTCTGAACTTGTTACTTCTTCGCCTGAAGAATTAGTCTTCACTTTTAAACAAGGGGATGAGGAGAGTTTTAAGGATGCTTGGTCTAGAATTTTTACTTCTTATCGTAAAACTCGAACCTCAAATGACTCTAAGTTTGCTCCTTAGTAATTTTTATTTTGGTCTTATGGTTCGCTATAGATACGCTTTGGATACTTTAGTGGGAGGAGATTTCCTTCATTGCAATGGGGATCAAGCTTTTAATGCCATAAAGAAGTTGGTTGCATCACATGATTCAGCTAATAACTTTGATTCAGCCCTCACTAGCATATATAGTAGATTAAACAATCTCGAGATAAGTACATCTCGTTTGAATGATAACTATTGCCACGTTCGTAATCGTCTTGAACAAGTTTTAGTGAACTCTAAACTCTCATTGTGGGATCCTGCTGTTAAAATTATTATTGGTGATCGAACTCTCCATGCCTACTTGTGATATTATGTATGAATTTTTCCTTATGCCTGAAAGTATTTATAAATCTTTGAAACTTTGGGGAGTTGAGGAAGGAGGAGAAGAGATAACTCTCATTGATAACTCTACTATAATTCCTAAAGGAATAGCCGCAGGTGTGCATACAACCATTCTTGGAAGAACAATATCCATTGATTATCTTGTTGTTGAAACAGGAAAACTCACACTCGGAAGATCCCTGTCGAAGCTATTGGGAGCAATCATTGATGTTGGAGAAGGCACTCTGAAATTCACCTCTATACCGGGGGGAAATCATATATTTCCTAAACCAAAGGGAAAGAAAAACAATAAGAAAGGTAAGGGTAAAGCCCAAGGTAATGTTGACACTTCATCTTTCGATAATACTTGATACACACTTTCTGCGCCTAGCTGAAAGGCGTTAAAGAAAAGCGCTTATGGGAGACAACCCATGTTTTTACCTACAGTACTTTGTTTTTATTTTGTGTCTTGGAAGTTGTTTACTACTGTAGCAACCTCTCCTTATCTTAGTTTTGTGTTTTGTTGTGCCAAGTTAAGCCGTTGATAGAAAAGTAAGTACTAGATTTGGATTACTGCGCAGTTCCAGATTTCTTTGCTGTCACGAATCTGGGTCCACCTCCCTGTAGGTAGCTCAGAAAATTATGCCAATTTACGTGCATGATCCTCAGATATGTACGCAACTTTCATTCAATTTGAGCATTTTCATTTGAGCAAGTCTGGTGCCATTTTAAAATTCGTCAATACGAACTGTTCTGTTTTGACAGATTCTGCCTTTTATTTCGCGTTGCCTCTTTTGCTATGTTGGATGAATTTCTTTGATCCACTAATGTCCAGTAGCATTATGCAATGTCCAGAAGTGTTAAGAATGATTGTGTCACCTCTGAATATGTCAATTTATATTGTGCACTAACCCTCTAATGAGTTGTTTCGAGTTTGGTGTGGAGGAAGTTTTCAAGGATCAAGAGAGGAGTATGATGCAACATGATCAAGGAGAGTGAAAGCTCTAAGCTTGGGGATTCCCCGGTGGTTCACCCCTGCATATATCAAGAAGACTCAACCGTCTAAGCTTGGGGATGCCCAAGGCATCCCCTTCTTCATCGACAACATTATCAGGTTCCTCCCCTGAAACTATATTTTTATTCCATCACATCTTATGTGCTTTTTCTTGGAGCGTCGGTTTGTTTTTGTTTTTTGTTTTGTTTGAATAAAATGGATCCTAGCATTCACTTTATGGGAGAGAGACACGCTCCGCTGTAGCATATGGACAAGTATGTCCTTGGTTTCTACTCATAGTATTCATGGCGAAGTTTCTCCTTCGTTAAATTGTTATATGGTTGGAATTGGAAAATGATACATGTAGTAATTGCTATAAATGTCTTGGGTAATGTGATACTTGGCAATTGTTGTGCTCATGTTTAAGCTCTTGCATCATATGCTTTGCACCCATTAATGAAGAAATACATAGAGCATGCTAAAATTTGGTTTGCATATTTGGTTTCTCTAAGGTCTAGATAATTTCTAGTATTGAGTTTGAACAACAAGGAAGACGGTGTAGAGTCTTATAATGTTTTCAATATGTCTTTTATGTGAGTTTTGCTGCACCGGTTCATCCTTGTGTTTGTTTCAAATAAGCCTTGCTAGCCTAAACCTTGTATCGAGAGGGAATACTTCTCATGCATCCAAAATACTTGAGCCAACCACTATGCCATTTGTGTCCACCATACCTACCTACTACATGGTATTTTCCGCCATTCCAAAGTAAATTGCTTGAGTGCTATCTTTAAAATTCCATCATTCACCTTTGCAATATATAGCTCATGGGACAAATAGCTTAAAAACTATTGTGGTATTGAATATGTAATTATGCACTTTATCTCTTATTAAGTTGCTTGTTGTGCGATAACCATGTTTACTCGGGGACGCCATCAACTTTTCATTGTTGAATTTGATGTGAGTTGCTATGCATGTTCGTCTTGTCTGAAGTAAGGGCGATCTACACTGAGTTGAATGGTTTGAGCATGCATATTGTGAGAGAAGAACATTGGGCCGCTAACTAAAGCTATGATCCATGGTGGAAGTTTCAGTTTTGGACAAATATCCTCAAGTCTCTAATGAGAAAATAATTAATTGTTGTTGAATGCTTAAAGCATTAAAAGAGGAGTCCATTATCTGTTGTCTATGTTGTCCCGGTATGGATGTCTAAGTTGAGAATAATCAAAAGCGAGAAATCCAATGCGAGCTTTCTCCTTAGACCTTTGTACGAGCGGCATAGAGGTACCCCTTTGTGAAACTTGGTTAAAGCATATGTATTGCGGTGATAATCCAGGTAGTCCAAGCTAATTAGGACAAGGTGCGGGCACTATTGGTACACTATGCATGAGGCTTGCAACTTATAAGATATAATTTACATGATGCATATGCTTTATTACTACCGTTGACAAAATTGTTTCATGTTTTCAAAATCAAAGCTCTAGCACAAATATAGCAATCGATGCTTTTCCTCTATGAGGACCATTCTTTTACTTTCAATGTTGAGTCAGTTCACCTATTTCTCTCCACCTCAAGAAGCAAACACTTGTGTGAACTCTGCATTGATTCCTACATACTTGCTTATTGCACTTATTATATTACTCTATGTTGACAATATCCATGAGATATACATGTTACAAGTTGAAAGCAACCGCTGAAACTTAATCTTCTTTTGTGTTGCTTCAATGCCTTTACTTTGAATTATTGCTTTATGAGTTAACTCTTATGCAAGACTTATTGATGCTTGTCTTGAAGTGCTATTCATGAAAAGTCTTTGCTCTATGATTCACTTGTTTACTCATGTCATATACATTGTTTTGATCGCTGCATTCACTACATATGCTTTACAAATAGTATGATCAAGATTATGATGGCATGTCACTCCGAAATTATCCGAGTTATCGTTTTACCTGCTCGGGACGAGCGAGAACTAAGCTTGGGGATGCTGATACGTCTCCGACGTATCGATAATTTCTTATGTTCCATGCCACATTATTGATGTTATCTACATGTTTTATGCACACTTTATGTCATATTTGTGCATTTTCCGGAACTAACCTATTAACAAGATGCCGAAGTGCCGATTCTTGTTTTTCGCTGTTTTTGGTTTCAGAAATCCTAGTAAGGAAATATTCTCGGAATTGGACGAAATCAAAGCCCAGGGGCCTATTTTTCCACGAAGCTTCCGAAGTCCGAAGGAGAGACGAAGAGGGGCGACGAGGGGGCCACACCCTAGGGCGGCGCGGCCCCCTTGGCCGCGCGGCCCCGTGGTGTGGGGCCCCGTGCCGCCTCTTGACCTGCCCTTCCGCCTACAAATAGCCTCCGTGACGAAACCCCCGCACCGAGAGCCACGATACGGAAAACCTTCCGGAGACGCCGCCGCCGCCGATCCCATCTCGGGGGATCCGAGAGATCGCCTCCGGCACCCTGCCGGAGAGGGGAATCATCTCCCGGAGGACTCTACGCCGCCATGGTCGCCTCCGGTGTGATGTGTGAGTAGTCTACCCCTGGACTATGGGTCCATAGCAGTAGCTAGATGGTTGTCTTCTCCCCATTGTGCTTCATTGTCGGATCTTGTGAGCTGCCTAACATGATCAAGATCATCTATATGTAATTCTATATATTGCGTTTGTTGGGATCCGATGAATAGAGAATACTTGTTATGTTGATTATCAAAGTTATGCTTATGTGTTGTTTATGATCTTGCATGATCTCCGTTACTAGTAGATGCTCTGGCCAAGTAGATGCTTGTAACTCCAAGAGGGAGTACTTATGCTCGATAGTGGGTTCATGCTCGCATTGACACTCAGGACGATGACGAAAGTTCTAAGGTTGTGTTGTGCTTCGTTGCCACTAGGGATAAAACATTGATGCTATGTCTAAGGATGTAGTTGTTGATTACATTACGCACCATACTTAATGCAATTGTCTCGTTGCTTTGCAACTTAATACCGGAGGGGTTCGGATGATAACCTCGAAGGTGGACTTTTTAGGCATAGATGCGATTGGATGGCGGTCTATGTACTTTGTCGTAATGCCCAATTAAATCTCACTATACTCATCATGATATGTATGTGCATGGTCATGCTCTCTTTATTTGTCAATTGCCCAACTCGTAATTTGTTCACCCAACATGCTCGTTTATCTTATGGGAGAGACACCTCTAGTGAACTGTGGACCCCGGTCCAATTCTCTTTATCGAAATACAACCTACTGCAATACTTGTTCTATTGTTTTCTCGCAAACAATCATCTTCCACACAATACGGTTAATCCTTTGTTACAGCAAGCTGGTGAGATTGACAACCTCACCGTTTCGTTGGGGCAAAGTACTTTGGTTGTGTTGTGCGGGTTCCACGTTGGCGCCGGAATCCCTGGTGTTGCGCCGCACTACATCTCGCCGCCATCAACCTTCAACGTGCTTCTTGGCTCCTCCTGGTTCGATAAACCTTGGTTTCTTTCTGAGGGAAAACTTGCTGCTGTGCGCATCATACCTTCCTCTTGGGGTTGCCCAACGAACGTGTGAAATACACGCCATCACGGCGCTAGGCGGTGGTGGCGGTTGCGCGAGAGAGAAGTGTGGCGCTAGGGTTGTGAGTGACTGAGTGGGGAAGAAACTGTTGTTGATCGAGTTATTTCACTAAGTGTCCAAATTCTGTGGCGCATCCCTCTCAGTGCGCCACAGAATTAAGCTTTCTGTGGCGCATCGGCACCGACATGCGCCACGGAATTCCTTATTTCGTGGCGCACCTAACGGGAGTGCGCCACGGAATTTAGACACTTAGCAAAACAAAACGGTTTACTGCTGTGTCCCGACGGATACATAGCACTAGTCTAGTGGTTAAGGCCAATGTTAGGCAGTTAGTAGCCGGGTTCGAACCCTGGCTGCCACACAATTTTTATTCCTTTTTTCATATTTTAGTTACATTTCAATAAATACAATAAATAACACAACATTATTTAGTAATTAGTAGGGAATTATAAATTACTTGTCTCATACAAACATGTTCTTGTTTCTCTCACACACACATGCATGTACTTGTCTAACACACACACTCATACACATGTGATAGACCAAAAAAAGATCTTCTTCGTCCCGGCTCCGAGCTCTAGCGTCTCTTCGTAATCTTCTTTCCCTTTTGGTTGTTGGCGGTTGAATACTTTATGTCGGCCACCTTGAGATTTCTTCGCGTGAACGGACAACCTTTAGAGGGTAGGGAGGTCTTCCTTCTTACTTTACTAGTAGTAGGCATGTCGAAGTGCTCGTCGAATTCCTCCTCCATCTTCGGGTCACCGTTCTTGTCCAAGTCTTCCTCGTTGGCGTCTCCTTGCATTCCTATGATGCTCCTCTTGCCCCTCCTCACGACAACACGGCTAGGCCTCGACGGATCGGTGATGAAGAAGCATTGGTCAACTTGGCTACCGAGTACCCATGGCTCATTTTTCGCGGATGCGTTCTTCGATTTTGCATCGGGTATAACCATGGTTGTGAAATATCGGCCTTCTTTTCGACCTTCTTGGCCCATCTCACACGAAACATTGGCACCGTCTCTCCACAGTAATTGAGCTCCCATATCTCCTCGATCCTTCCAAAAAATCTTTCCTTGACATTAGTCTCGTCATCGGCGTATCACAGCATAGTTACTCTTGAGTTTTGATTTTCACTATTTCTGTCCTTTTCCTCGGTGTAGAATCTGTAACCATTGATGTCGTACCCCTGATAGGTCCTTACGTTATGTGCGGGTCCCTGTGATAAGGTGTATATGAGTTTTTCATCTTCGGTAGAAGGCCTTTTTCTCTGTGCTTCAACCAGTTGAGTTTGCTTGAACCAACACGTGAAGCTGGAGTTGTGCTTTTTGGTTACGTCTCCCATCTTCCTCGGCCGGCCCATATCGATGTAATTCTGCTCGACCATACTTTTGTGCTCTTGCACGAAAGGTTCGATCGATTTTAAGTGTTGTAGCGCGACCCGGTGAGCCCTGTCAAAGTCGTCGCGTCGATTTTCAATGCCGACATGGACCGAGCGGTAGCCCTCGCGGTGACCGACTCCGGCCGAGCCTCCCGAGGTGCGTCCCGGGGGGTAGACCAACATGATCCTCGTCGTCCTCGGTGCTTAGATAATTCCGGCGTAAGGAGATGCACTCGTAGGTTAGAAACCCCTTGGCCATGCTTGCGTCTAGACGGGCCCTATTGCGAACGTATCCTTTCATGACACCGTTACGCCTTTCGAAAGGCATCATGTTGTGGAGGAACGTTGGGCCGAGCTGCTTGATGTCTTCAACGACATGGAGAAGGAGATGGACGCATATATCACAGAATGCAGACGGGAAGTAAATCTCGAGCTCACATAGTATCACCACGATCTCATCCTGTAGCATCTTGAGCTGCCTCACGCCGATCGACTTCCTGGTGATAATGTTAAAAAAGTTGCAAAGGCCAAACAGCGTATCACGGACGTGCTCGTCCATTATGCCTCGGATCGCAACGGGAAGTATCTGCGTCATTAGCACGTGGCAATCGTGAGACTTCATCCCGGTGAACCTCTTCTTCGCTACGTCCAGATATCTCGCTAATATTCCCCGAGTAACCGTGAGGAACTTTCACTCCTAGGAGGCACTGGAAATCTGCTCGAGCTCCTCCGGACTCGTTGTGAAGCAGGCAGCGGGAAGCTGCACCGCGTTCTTCTTAGCCCTTTTGCGGAGACGTTGAGTCCCTTCCATCTGATCATCATCATCGTCAGTATCGGGGGCTTGAAGATCTTTCATGATGCCAAAATGTTTAAGATCGTATCTTGCTTTCGGTCCATCCTTGGACTTTTCTGAGTTGCAAAGAGTGCCAAGCAGACTCTCGGTAACGTTCTTCGTAATGTGCATGACTTCGAGGCCGTGGGGCGTGTGGAGGACCTTCCAGTACTCCAAGTCGTGGAAAACAGACCTCGCTTTCCATACACCGAGCAGCGGCTCAGCTCCGGTCGCTTCTTTCCCGGCGCTGGGCACTCCTTCCAATTTTTCAGAAGATCATCGATTTCTGCGCCGCTCCTCGGGCGTGGGGGTCCATCGGGCTCATCTTTACCATTGAACAGATCACCGCGTTTTCTCCACGGGTGATCCAAGCGAAGCCACCTTCGAGCACCTGGGTAGACGGTTTTCGAGGACCGGGATCCCTTGGTAGTTGTAGATGCGGGGTATCGTCCATGCACTTCACACAGCCATTGAATCCGTGGCCGACCTGGGCAGATACATATGCGTAACCAGGATAGTCCGTGACCATCGTGATCAACGCGGCTCTCATATCGAAATAAGTTCTAGTGTAGGCGTCCCACGTACGGGGTGGCGTCTTCAACAACGTCTCTAACTCCTCTTTCAGCAGCCCGAGATACAAATGCATGTCGACACCTGGTTGTTTCGGCCCCTGAATGAGAATACTCAGGTGTATGTACCTTTGCTTGGTGCACAGCCACGGGGGTAGGTTGTAAGGCCATACAAACATAGGCCAGGTGCTATGCGTGCTACTCTGGTTGCCGAACGGATTGAGTCCATCGGTGCTCATACCCGGCCTGATGTTCCTTGTGTCGCCCCCGAACCTAGGGAAGGCGATGTCCAATGCTTGCCACTGTCCAACGTCTGAAGGGTGTGTCAGCATATAGCCCATCTCCGGATCTTCTTCGGGCTTCTGCCTTTCCGCGTGCCATTGCATGAGCTTTGCTTCCTTAGGGTCCACGAAATACCGCTGCAGACGGGGAGTGATAGGAAAGTACCATACCACTTTTCGAGGTACCTTCTTGTTCCCAACCTTGTACCGTCCGTGGCCATACACCGGACATGTGGTTCTGTCCTTGTACTCGCACCTATAAATCACACAATCATTAATGCAGGCGTGGTATTTTTCGTGGGTAGGTCAAGGGGACACACGACTTTCTTGGCCTCCTCGGTACTACTTGGCAATGTGTTCCCCTCCGGGAGACGATCGTGCCAGAATTTTAAGTTCTTGCTGAAGCTGGAATCGGTCCACTTGTTCTACGTCTTCATCTGCAGGTAATCAAGCGTTACATGCAAGCGCGTATCCTCGCGGACGACACCCGGGAAAGATCGGAGTCATCCCGTCTTTCTCCATTTGCGACAGACTTGGCTCTCTCTCTAGCTGCAACTCTATCGTTGCTCGTCTCCTGGAGGAGAAGATCTTGAACATGAGAGTCCCGCAAGGCCGAAATTAGCGGGGTCGCGCCGGAATCTTCTTCTTCATCATGATGATGTTCTCCGCCGGCATCTTCTTCTTCATGATGATCTTCTCCGCCGACTTCTTCTTCATGATGATAGTCCCCGTCGGCATGATGATAGTCATCTCGCTCGACATGGTCTTCATGCGCACCATTTGATGGGGCCGGCCGCGCCTGGTTGTCTTGCATGAAACCGCGCCTCAGCAGGTGCTCCTCCGGCTTGTCCGGAATCGGGGTTGATCTAGCGCTCGAGTTTGCATGATCGACACGGATATCTTATCTGGCGCCTATTGTTCCGAATCATGTCCTCCTTTGCGTCTATCTTGTATCTAGAGATTCGAGCGGAACTCATCGAGAGGACCATGCTTGCCTGTAAATGGTATACATAGAACAGGAAATTAGAACCGCACCAAATGTACACACATGCATGGGCCGTACCTCTCCTCAAGGTATTACATGGAGCGGAAAAATTCGGCATGACCTCTCCTCAAAGTAGGACATATGGGTAGTGCAAAACTTGCCGAAACGGAAATGAATCAACATTTCGGCAAACATCCATGCACCACACCGGCACACACACAAGCGCTTCACCTGCAACAAGCATCCATACACACGACGGCCACACAAGATCTACAAGCATATGCATGTCTCCTCCAAGCATATGTATGTCTCCTCCAACTACTCACCTTCTAGATTCGATACCGAGACGAGACCGCGATCGATGAGTTCGAGAGGAGGAGAGAGTATGGAGAGCCTTCTCCTCAACTCCAATTAAGTATCAACCAAAGTAAGTGCAATAAATACCCAAGCAAGTGAAAAGTAGAGTCAAAATGGTATGAGAGAGAAGGGGGACGAGCTAGATGGAGGAAGAAGAATGGCTTGTGTAGTGTGGTAGGTGGGAGGTTGGCTCACTTTTGTATATCCGGTTCGCTACTCTGTGGCGCACCTAAAACAATGCGCCACAGAATACCTTATTTCTGTGGCGCACGAGCCAAACTGCGCCACAGAATAGCTTATTTTTGTGGCGCACTGT
The DNA here is from genome assembly GCF_022539505.1 of Lolium rigidum. Lineage (NCBI taxonomy): Eukaryota > Viridiplantae > Streptophyta > Magnoliopsida > Poales > Poaceae > Lolium > Lolium rigidum. The sequence goes on from NW_025899841.1 coordinate 11,669, forward strand.
CGCCGTGCGCCACAGAATAGCTTATTTTTGTGGCGCACTGTGGTACGTGCACCATAGAAATAGTAAAACCAATGATTGGGGGTGTCGGCTAGTGGGGCCCACTCAGTTTTTGTGGCGCACGGTTCTCCTGGTGCGCCACAAAATTAAGCTATTTTTGTGGCGCACCTTGCCTGGTGCGCCACAAAACAAATTTCTGTGGCGCATTTTTCGAGGTGCGCCACAGAACTAAGCTCCGCCTATAAGGGTTTTCCTACTAGTGTGGTTTTTGGGATTGGCAAGAGCCAAGTTAAAACCTACCGGTATCCCAGGAGGGGCATACCGGAACTTAGGGAACAAGAGAGGTACCGGAGCACCGGTATGATTATCACTGTAGCCTGTCGGCACTCTGGTCAAAGATTTTCTCCAAGGCTAAAAGACAAAGATGAGCTAAGCAAAGTAGCTTTAAACGAAGCCCTGACGCCAAAGTAGAAGATGACGTTAAAGCATCCGGAGGACGTCACCGCTCCCCGATTAAAGACATACCGGCGTCATCTGAGGCCAAAGAAGCTTTGTAAAGTAGTTTGTCTAGTCAAAAATACCATTAGGGTTCCTTCCCTTGTAAACCACTGATACGTCCAAAACGTATCTACTTTCCCGAACACTTTTGCTATTGTTTTGCCTCTAATTTGTGTATTTTGGATACAACTAACACGGACTAACGTTGTTTTCAGCAGAATTGCCCTGGTGTCTTATTTTTGTGCGTGAAATCAACTTTCGGGAAAATCCCCGGAAATAATTGCAATGGGCCTATTTTTGCAGGAAGACCCTTGCAGACGTGCATCTCACATCTTACGCTCCGTGGAGTCTTGCTGGCAGACTATTTGTTGGCCCTAGGATTTTCCTGGTGTTCTGCCCTGCTTACCAGGGGCTATTAACAGCACAACGTTAATCCGTGATGATTATCAAACTCTACAAATTAGAAGGTAAAGAGCAACTTAAAAGTGTTCAATAGTTGCAGACGTATCGATGTTTGGGAAGACCTAATGTGTACGACTGAACAAACGCACAAAGACTCTTTGGCCTCCGGACTTTGTAGTATGCTGTCGAGGAGCGGAATCACTAGCATCATCTTCTACTAGCGTCATCTGCACAACAAATCTTTGTCTTTTAACTGCTGGAAAATCTTTGACGATGCCGACAGGCTCTGATGCCGGTATCGGCTCCTCTTGTTCCCTAGGGTCAGTATGCCCCTCTGAGATACTTAATGCTATAAAACATAATGAGAGAAAACCCTTATAAGCTTGAATAATTATTAACACCTCGAAAAAAATGCATACGAATTTATTTTAATGGCGCACCAGGCAAGTCATACAAAAAAATAGCTTAATTTTTGGCAGCGCCGGAAAGCGCGTCGCGGTAGACCCGCCAAGCATCACTATTGGTTTTACTATTTCTATGGTGCCGCGTACCGATAACCACAAATATTATTCTGTATTTTCGCGGCGACGATCCTCTAAATAATACATGGCGCGGTTTGGCTCGTCGCGCCAACTCAAGGTATTCTGTGGCGCATTGTTTCGTCGCGCCACGAGCTCTTGACAATATATGAAAGCCGAAGCCTCCACGCTACGCAAGCCGTTCTTCTTTCCTCCATCTGGCTAGATCCCCCTTCTCTCTCATACCATTTGACTCTACTAATTATTTGTGCACTTTCACTGATTGATACTAGACGGAGGCTCTCCATACTCTCCTCTCGAACTCATCGACTCGTGATCATCTGACAAATCTAGAAAGGTAGTGAATGGAGGAAGATTATCCACATATGCTTGGAGAACATGCGCCCTTAGTAACGTATTGGCGATGTATGGATGTGTGAGCATGCTTGCTGTGTGTAAATAACATTGTGTGCAGTGTTTGCCCCGTGTTGATTCTGGCTGGTTTTGCGCTACCCATATGTCCTAGCAGTCATGCGGCCTCGCTCCTTGGTAGCCAAATGTCTTGTTGGTGGGTTCTAATTTGCGTTCTATCTTCCAACCGTTCTGAAACAATCCTCTGGATTCATTCAGTCTCTAGATACAAGATATGAAAGAGCGATTGAGCAATAAGGCGCGGACATCGTTATTAGATCATCAGATCCCAACATTGAGCGAAGCATGATTTCATGCAAGACAACAAATGATGGCATAGTTCATCGGCTGATATCATCATGCCCGGCATATCATCATGAGAAAAATAGGAGAAGATCATCGTGCGCATTCCATCATCATGATGAAGAAGATTACGGCAGCGGCTGTAACCGACGCCTGTCGCTCATTCAGATCTTCTCTCGGAAGGCGACAGCGATGCGGCCAGAAGAAGAGAACCAACTGTAGCAAATGAAGAAGGCGGATGACGTGCTGCGTGTCGTCGCGGGATGCGGCGCTTGCATGTAACGGCGATTCACACGCGGGCGTAAATGGCGACTTCGGCGCTTAGAGCAAGGATGCCAGCGCGATGCCGAAACGTACCAAATGTACCAGGAGGCCAAGTAAGGTGTGTCGACTGCCCGCGAAAATGCCAGCGCGATTGTGTGATTTATAGATGCGTCTGAAGACGACCACGTAATCGTGTGCCGAACAATCTAAGGTGAGGTGAAGACACCTCGAAAAGTGATGTGCACTCTATCACTCCCGTGCAGCAGCAGATGGTTTAAGAAGCAAGAAACTCAACGCAGCGGTAAGCCCGGCGTCGGAAGATGAGCTATGCCACCGAGCATTGAACGTGTCGCTAATTATTATGTTTGTGGCTATTATGATAATGCTATAATGAAATACGCCACCTAGTATTCTCGTCAGGCAGCTGATGTCATTGTCTACGACATATCTCGAATCTTTGAAGGAGTTAGAGGCGTTGTTGAGGCGCCGCCCTGCGTGGGCGACTATTCGACTGTGAGCATCGTTGATCCGCGATGATCGCGGTCCTGGTTTGCGCATGCGCCCGGTATCGACGCGTTCAATAATGACATGGTTATACCCCGCATCTACAACTACCAAGGGATCCCGATCCCCCTCAACAATCATTCTTCAGTAACTACCGTGGAAAAGCAGCTGACGATGTTCGATAATGAGAGCCCGATGAATTGCGCCCGGCGGAAGCGTAGCGTAACGATCTTGAAAAGTGGAAGAATGTAGCGGCGACGGCGAGCAGCTGCCCGTGGCAATGGCGGGTCTGTTTTTGCGACTGAATCTTCGGAAGATCTCCTGCGCCCGGCGAGGTCATGCACGACAAACGTTACCCGGAAGTGCTAGCGGCCTCTTTGCATTTCGAAAGAATCAAGGATGGGCAGCAAGATGCGATCTTAAATGACTGACATCTTGAAGCCCGATCTTGGCGATGATGTGTCAGATGGAAGAAGGAGACTCAACGTCTCTGCAAAGACTAGAAGCTGTGATGCTGGCATTGCTGGAAGAGCTGTTGAGTTTCGATTGCTCCTAGGAATGAGGACTCCTCACTTGTTACTCGAGAGTAATCCAGCAGATATCTGGCGGGGTTCACCGGGATGAGGTCACGTGCCGCGTGCTAATGGCGCGGATACCTAAATTGCGATCGAGCATAATGGGCGAACGCGTCGTGTCATGTTGGCCTTTGCAACTTTGCGCATTATCACCAGTCCGTGAGGCGGCTCTCAAGATCTACAGGGTATGATACTATGTGAGCTCGAAGTTACGCACCCGTCGACCAGCGTTATGTCGTCAATCTCCTCTCCATGTAAGTTAATCAAGCAGCTGCGACAACCGCACTCCTGCATGATAGCATCGAAAAGCGAGCATTGTCATGAGGATGGACCGATCTGAAGCAAGCGCTCGACTGTAACACGGTCACGCTGCGCCGGAAGTCTGGCGCCAGGCGGCGAAAGATCGTGGTCTGCAGCTGGGCTGGCAGGTGATGCGGCGGCCCTTCAGGTCCGATGCCGACATTAACATCGACAGCGACGACAACCACCCGGAAATCACTACTACAACGCAAAACTGTTCGGCTTGCTTTAGATGCCCAGGCACAAACGGTCGGCAGATACAGCCGTTAATGAACACGTGAGAAGATGGGAGGCGTAACCAAAGCACAGCTCCAGCTTCCGCGTGTTGGTTCGAAGCAAACTCGTACTGAGGAAAAGGCCTTCTGAAGATGAAAAACTCATATACACTTATCACAAAGGACCGCATAGCGTGGGACTATCAGCGCATTTCATCAATGGTGCAATTACACCCGGAAAAGAACGAGAAATAGTAAATCAAACCAAGGTAACTATCTGGCGATGTCGCCGATGGCAGACAATGTCGAAAGACACCTGGAAAGTCGAGGAAGTGGGAACTCGAAGGCGATATATATGTTTAAAATTGTGAATAGACAGAAGAGTCATTCACAGCCATGGTGCCTGCCGATGCAAAATCGACCGCATCATGAAAAATGAGCCGTAATTTCCGACAGCAAGTGACCAATAAATCGCGATCGTCAATTCAACGTGACCCCATGTGTCATGGAGATACTGAAATCATGAAGAAGACAGTTTAAACGATGTTCGAGATGGAGGAAGTCGGCTGAACACTATTTCATCCTCTCTGTAAGTAAGGAAGACCTCCCCCTACAAGGACTGATAAGTTCATCTTCAGGTGGCGGAAGCATAAGTATTCAGCCGCCAACAACCAAAGGAAAGAAGATGCGAAGAGAAGACTGAAACTTTGATGACCGAAGATCTTTTTTGATCACATCACATGTATGTGTGTTGAACGAAGCCACGTACATGTGTGTGTGAAGAAAACAGAACATGTTTGTAATGAGTTCCAAGTAATTTATAATTCCCTATATTAAAATAATGTTGTGTTATTTGTGGCATTTGTGAATGTAACTAAAATATGAAAAGTAAAGGTGTGTGTGACTCGAGGGGATGATTGCTACTAGCAGCGTGGCCTTAATTAGACTAGTGCTATGTATGTCGGTTTCACAGCGGATATTCGTTTGTTGCTAAGTGTCTAAATTCAGAAAGAGGCGCACTCCCCGTTAAATCGCCACGAAATAGGGAAGTCTGTGGCGCATGTCGGTGCGATGCGCCTGGCCCAATTGTGGGCGCCCAGCCCAGGAGATGCGCCAATTTGGCATAGTGAGTAGCTCGATCAACAACGTCCTCTAACCTAGCGCCACGCCTCTCTCGGCGCAACAGCCACCACATAGCGCCGTGATGGCGATATTCACTGCGTTAAGTTAGTACTGGAAAGGAAGACATGATGAAGAAACCAGCTATCGAAGGCCAGGAAGGAAACCAAGCTAACGCGTTGAAGGAGACCCGATGGCAACAGATGTGATCGGCGCAACACCAGGTCGGCGTCAGCGTTGCAACACAACCAAAATACTTTGCCCCAGCTAGCGATGAGGTGTCAATCTCACCGACTAATATGGTCTTTGTATTGTGTGGAAGATGTTGTTGCCGAAAGCGATAGAACAATGTGCGATAAGTATATTCGATGGCGACAGACAGTCCACGATTGATGTCTCTCCCAAATCTTGACATGTTAGTGAACAAATTAATTGACAAATAAAGAGAACGACATGCACATATATGTATTGAGTATAATCAATTTGTGGGCATTGACAATGCAGCAATCAACGCGTCTATGCTCTTCGGTATCGTCGGCCCCTCGATGACAAGTTGAAACTGGGGGTGCAATTGCGTGAAGTATGATGTATGTAATCGGCGGCTATAATCGCCCGAACATGGCATCGTGTTTTGTCTAGTGACAGCAGCGCAGAGCTTTGTCGGTGTCAGTGCGACATCAACCCTTATCATTTTCTTCTCCACTAGTGAAGCATCTGCGGCAGTATCTAGGAAGTCATCAAGATCGCAAACAACACATAAACATCTGATAATCAACATAACAATGTCTCTATTCATCGGATGCAACAAGCGCAATATATAAATTACATATAGATGATCTTGGTCATGTTGAGCAGCTTTCACAGATAAGACAAATGGCGCAATGAAGAGACAGTAACCATCAGCTACTGCTCAGACCCATAGTCGGTAGATTCTCACATCACTGCCAGGAGAAGGCATTCAGTGGCGGCGATAAATGCCAGAATGTTCTCGGCAGTGCCGGAGCATCTCTGGATCCCCGGGTCGGCGTGCCTTTCGTAATAGCTGACTCGTCTTTGAAGGTAAATCGCGAAACTATTCAAATGAGAAGAGCGCTGATAAAAGCGACTGAACCAGCGCCGCGGGCGGCGGCAGAGAGGGCGCGCCAAATGACCTCTTCGTCTCCTTCCGAACCTGGAAGCGCTAGGTGAAACAGACACGAACTTTGATTGGATCAATTCAGTATTCCTTGCTAGGATTTCTCGAAACGAAGCGGCGGCGACAGCTGGCGCGCCGGCCGTCTTTGACAATGTAGTTCGAAATGCGCAAAGCGACCAAAGAAATGTGCATAAAACATGTAGATGTATCAGTAATGTGACATGAAATTATCGATGCGTGAAGGCATCAGCCATCACAAGCCAGTTCTGCCGTCGGCAACGACCAACTCAGATAGTGCTGTGCAATGCCATCATAATGTGATCATACTATTTATGGCGCATAGCGTAGCGGTGCGGCGATCAGTGATGTATATGGTATGGGTAAACAAGTGAATCATGACAGGCAGACTTTTCATGAGATAGCGCTTCAAGGCAAGCATCAACCAAGTCTTGCATAAGAGCCAACTCATGAAGCGTAATTCAAAGCAAAAGGCATTGGCTTTGGCGCAGAAGATTGAGATTTCAGCGGTTGCTTTCGGCTTTGTAGCATGTATAGCGCATGGATATTTAGTCGGCATGCGAAATGATACAATAGTGCGAATGGCTGAAGCAAATATGCAGGAATCGATACGCGATTCCTGAAGTGTTTGCTTCTTGAATTGGCGACTCAACAGATGACGCTCAACGTGAAAGTGGAATGACCTGCCATGGAGAGGAAAGCATCGTTGCTATATTTGATTAGCTGGAAGCTGATTTGAAGCATGAAGGCAATTTTGTCAGCGGTAATAATAAAGCATATGCATCATATAAAATTATATCTTATAAAGTTATAGGCCTCGTGATCTCCGCACTGTCTAACCAGCGGACTACAGTTATCACCGCAATACAGCAATAACAACCAAGTTTCTGAAAGTACCTCTATGCGCTTTGATATAGATAAGGAGAAGCTTAAGCATTGAATTTTCTATATTCTCAACAGCATCCATCTTACAGTTCTTGCGGATAATGGACCTCTTTTTAATGCTTTAGGCATTCGGCAACAATTGATATTTCTCGTGTGAGATATTTGTCCCAAGGCTGAAGGCCACCTGGACCTCACCAGCGGATTAGCGTATGTTCTTCTCTGTATGCTCCAGGCAATTCGGCTCAGGTGTACACTCAGGACTGGAGCTGGCAGCCATGGCAACTTTCATCAGAACCGGCGATGAATTGATAGTCCCGATAAACATGATTATCTCGCACAACCAACAACTTAATAAGAGATAGAAATATAATCATATTCAACTACTGCAATAGTTACAAGCTATTTGTCTCCCATGGCTTACTGTGGCTGCAAGGTGAATGATGGGTACAGCACTCAACACTTTTTGGGTGGCGGAAAATACCATGTAGTAGTAGTATGGTTACAAATGGCATAGTGGATGGCTCAATATTTTGGATGCATGAAGCCAGACTACAGGCGGTGAACAGGCACGGGATTGAACGTGCAATAAACATAAAGACAGCGTGAAGCATTATACTTCCGCCTTGTTGTTCAAACTCAATATGGAAATTATCGTTAGCTGGAAATGATATTTATGGCATGTCTAATATGTTTAGCTTCGTGTGGGTGCAAAGCATATGATGCGGAAGCAAACATGAGCACGGCAGTGCCAAGTAATCCGACAGTACTACGTATCGTCATATGTGGCCCCAGCGAAGGGAAAACATACATACTGTGAGTAGAGAGGCGGGACATGCTGTCCGCTTATCTTGACGGAGCGTCTCTCGCAGGGTGAGTGCTAGGATCCATTTTTATTCAGAGCAAACAAAACAAGTGAAACCGGCAGCTCAAGCACATGGGTAATGATGAAATAAAATATAACAGAGAATAATATTGGCTCGATGAGGATACTGGCAGGCATCCCCAAGCCGGCGAATCTTCTTGATGTATGGGTGAACACCGAGGGAATCCCCAAGCTTAGAGCTCACTCTCATGATCATGACATACTCTCTCTTGATCAGCAACTCCTCCACACCAAACAAAGCTAACTCATTAGAGGGAATTAGTACACAGCCTCAAATGACTCCAGAAGGCGACATTCTTAACACTTCTGGACGTACATAATCTACTGGGTCGATAATTAGTCAGAAGGCTAAATCAACATAACAAAGGCGCAGCAGCGAAATAAAGGCAGAATCTGTCAAAGGCGCAAACGAGACCGTATTGACGAGAATACAAAATGGCACCGAACTGCTCAAATGAAGATGCTCAGAATGGTGCGTATCTGAGTCGGCTACGCGTAAAACGGCATAGTTTACGGGGAGGCGGACGAATTCGGACTGTGTGTCACGAGCGCTTGCTTTTCTGTCAACTGACAACGGCAACAAACGCAAACTAAAAGGAGAGAAGGTTGCTGATGTGAAACAACTTCGGAACGCAAAATAAAGGCAGAAAGTACTGTGAAGCAAAAACATGGGTTGTCTCCCATAGCACTTTCTTTGCGCCTTTCAGCAGGCGCGAAAATGTGTATCAAGTATCGGCGCTCCACTTTTGGGCTTTGCCACCCCACGCTGTTTTTCTTTCCCCCAGTTTAGGAAAATATATGATTTCCCACAGTACTAGAAGGTAATTTCAGAGTGCCTTCTCCAACATCAATGATTGCTCCCAACAACTAGAGCGGGGATCTTCGGTGTGGTTTTCTGTTTCAGCTAAAGATCAATGAATGGGAATGATTCTATGCACACTGTGACCTATTCCAGGAAGTATAATCAGAGTTATCAATGAGTTATCTCTTCCTCCTTCTCAACTCCCCAAATTTCAGGCTTTATAATCAGAGGCATGAAAGAACCATACAATATCGCGACAGCATGGATTCGTCATAATGTGGTACAGCGGCGGGATCCCCACAATGAGTTTGGGAGTTCGCCTGCCGAACGTTGCGGCGACAACATGGGCAGTTCAATACTTATCTGGGTGTTTAATCTGCCATATGCTAGTGGTAGTCAAAGTTAACCAGCTGAATCATGTGATGCAGCCAACTGCATGGCATTAAGCGATCCCCGATGGCTCCGCTCGATATCCCAAGCGTAATATCTTGAACCATAAGACAAATATACTGGGAGTCATTCCCAATTGATTCGATAAGAAATAAAGGAAATTCTAGACCAAGCATCCTTAAAACTCTCCTCATCCTTGAAGAAGTGAACTAATTCTTCGGCGAATGTGCAAGTTGACTAGGTATGTGTAAAGTAACTGTTCCACGAATTTTATGTGAAGTGCGGAAGCGACCTGTAAAAACAGGCTAGATGAAAGCTCAAATACGAAACCAATTCAATTTATTGATGTTTTTGATATGGCGAACAGGCCTCCAGCAGATAAGGCCTGGCAATATTTTTGTATTTTGATTTAGTGCGGCTGAACAGAAATGACAAATAAAAACTAAGCGGAACAAAAACAAGTAAAGAAGACGGAAGACCCCTAAATGATGCTCACGACAGCGCGAAACTGATGGCGTTGTATTTCTGCGTTATGAACGGCAAGGAAGGAAGGCATGATGCGCGCAACAACGAATTTACACTCCCGAAGAGCAGGCTGTCGAATGGAAAACCAAAGCTGCGTTAAGCCCGATGTGGCGAAAGATATATCGCGGCTGTACGGATCGGCGCGTTTACGCTCAAAGTACTTTGCCCCAGCAGCGATGGTGTCAATCTGCCGTGGCCTTCTTCGCTGGCTAAGTGCGCCAGCGTAATGGAAAGGTGACCCTAGCGAGAAAAACGATAGAACAATGACAAATGATATATTCGATAAAGTGGACAGAAGTCACATTCGATAAGTGTCTCTCCCCATAGGCAGCGATGTTAGTGAACAGAACAATTTTTGATTGGGCGCAATTGACAAATGCGTAACCATCACATACATATCATGGTATAGTGGTTAATTGGCATTCTGACAAGAAATGCACAGACATAAATATCAATATCTATACAAAGATCCTTCGGTATCATCGAACCTCGATATCATTGAGATTGCGAAACAGCGGACTGGTAAAGTATGGTGGCGTGTGTGTCAGCAACTGCGTCGCTTAGACATAGCATCAATGTTTATCCCTGAGTGGCTGCTGACTGGCCTGACTGTAGAACTTCCTGTGCGTCCCCAGATGTCAATGCAGTGAACTGCTATCGGTATAAATTGCTCCCTTCTTGAGTTACAGGCTCTGCTTGGCAAATCTACTAGTAACAGGAGGCATGCAGATCATAAACAACACATAAACACCAGCATAATCAACATAACAAGCTATTCTATTCGTCCGGATCTATTAAGCGCAGCATACTAAACCATATAGATATGATCTTGATGTTAAACGCTCTGGGCTCGACAATGGCTATGAAGGCAATACGCTGTGGACCCATATGAGTATCGTTAACTACTCACACATCACGCGGCGATATCGCTGGCGTGAAGCTCGGTGTTCCCCTCTCGGCGGTGCGCGGAAAACGGATCCCGGATAATCGGCGTACATTATCTACGGAAGGTTACTCGTATCGCTCTCGTCTTGTTGTGGATGAAGAGCAGGTCAGAAGGCGACAGTACGCCGCGAGGGCAGCGTGACCGGGGCGGCAGCCCCAGGCCTAAGCCCCTCTTCATTCGGACTTCTGAAGCTTTCGTCTTTCAGACTTTGATTCAGATCCAATCCCTTACTAGTTCTCTGAGCAAAAACAGCGGCTTTGGCACAACTGGCCGACATCTTGTCAGTATTAGTTCAGAAAATGCGCATAAAGCAGACAGCTGTATGTGGCGTAGACATAGAGAGGTATCGTGCGTCGGAGGCGTATCCTTGCCAGTAAGCCGCCATCTCAAACTACCATCTAACGCTGCTCATTATTGGAAGACCAATGCCACTCTGGCGGTGCTTTGCTCAATTCTGCCACTCTGGAAGGAGGGCGCCAACGCAGCGGAGAACCAGGCGCCGTCGCCGGAAGGAAATTCAACAGCCGCCACTGATCCGCCACCATCGCCGGTCGATGTCTCCTGATCTCGGCTCCCAATCTTGCCACCCGATGTCTCTCACTGCAATCAGCGCTACGGCTGGCACAGGCCGCTACAATATTGCCCATGA
>NW_025899842.1:0-22790 GCF_022539505.1 Lolium rigidum
CGAATCCTTGAGCTTTTCATTCGACTTGTTGTAAATAAGATCAGTCGTAACTTCGTCATAGTCCAACTTTATTTCGGCTCTGTTGCCAATTTGAACATGCTTTTGAATGTATCACATATGCCCAACGCTCCCGATAGGATGTTTACTTTGATACTAGTCTGAATTAAGGATTGTACTGCAGATTCTTCCGTCTTCTTCGCGTGCTGAGCTTTTTCTGAATCCTTCAAGTAGTGATGAGTCAAGCCTCGTTCGCCGCTTGCGTGACCAAGTGTCTAGTTTAGACAGAGATATCACTTCTCTTCGTGCGATGGCGGCCTTGGTGAAGAAAAAGGGGGAGATAGCGACAACTATCGAACAATACGCTCTTGATGGTCTCCATATTGCTACCGAAAGTTTGGGCTGTAAGTATTAACCCATGCTCTACTTTCTGCAGTAGTTTTGAATATTTCCTCAAGTGGTCCTTTATTCCTTTCCAGTTGTAGCTTCAGATGTGGCTGAGGAGAACAAGAAGATCCATGAAGAGGTTGAGGCAATGACTGACGTTGCGCACCCGAACCACGGTTTGTGGCTGCACCGTCCGAAGGCTGTCGTCATGGCGAAGTTCAAGTATCGGGTGGGGAAGGCGCATTATTACTTCGATAAGTACCATGCTCATCTTACGATGGTTTGGAACACCTTGTTTCCTTTGGACCAAGCACCCGAAACCTTATCCGCCTTGTTCACCCGATTCAAGTCTCCCGAAAGGATTCGGCAGCTGGTGCGGAAGGAACTCCCGGCCGGTGCAGAGCTTGCTTTTGCCTCGCATTGGCATGTCATCCATCTCTAGACTTGGGAGTCGTAGCAAACACCGAGAGGGGCTTAGGCCAATATTATGATGCCGCTAGAGGTCCCGCATACACCATCGTTTCTGGATGGAGTCGTGCCTTGAGAAGGATCTGAAGGCCCATTGGGATCGGGGAGCTCGACTATGAATGTAATAGCCTTATTTCCTGCATAATATTATTTTGTATAAGTTTATCGCGTACGTTGCACGCTATGTTAATTCGATCGATATTTTATTTGTCGGGGGCGGCTGAGTGATCAGTTCAACCTGCTCTCCCGACGACTTCGTTGAATTATGGAATGTTATTGCGAAGCCTTTATGTAAGTTTTGTAAGGGCGAGACCCGTCGAATTAGTCGAGGGAATTAGACGCTTGGCATCGTCACGCGATGCACCGGTTTGAGCCTTATTTTGTGATAATGTAACCATCGACTGTAGCACTCGCGTATTTTCTCGAGGCTTGGATTGGTTGTTCTCTTTTTGTGTGTCATTAATCTTAGCTCCCGTTGAGAGTATTTAATGAATGACACTGCGTGTTTTCTAGGCCAGCGCTCCCGATGGGAGTAAGAGCCGATGGTAGGGGCCGTAGTCGACCTGTTCAGGTGGTAGGGCCTAAATTGAAGAAAGAAGGCAGAAAACCTGATTAAAATTTTATTCATAAGGAAAAACAAGCTTTAAAGGCTATTTAAATAATAAAAAATGATCGCGTCCTATGTATAGAACCGTCGCAGGTGTGCGATATTCCATGGATTTCCGACATCTTTCCCTGAAGTTGGATTTCTGAGCCTGTACGCTCCCCCTGGTATCACTTCGGTGACGATGTAAGGTCCTTCCCATGGAGACTCAAGTTTCGAGGGCCTTTTTTGTTTCAGCCGAAGTACCATATCTCCAACACTAAAGCACCGGTTGCGTATTCGTCGACTGTGGTAGTTCTTCAACGCCTGCTGGTATACCGTGGTTCTGGCTAAAGCAATGTCTCGGGCTTCATCCAGTAGGTCTACAGCATCTTGCAAGTGCGATGTTGGAAGAGGGCTCGTGTATGCCGTCACTCGAGGTGCTTCGAATCGAACATCGGCCGGCAAGACCGCTTCGGCTCCATGTACCGTAAAGAATGGGGTGTACCGCGTCGACCTATTAGGCGTGGTACGCAAAATCCAAAGTACTCGATGGTAACTCTTCGACCCAAGCTCCCTCTCGCGCCCGTAAGACGCTTCTTGAGACCGTCCCCTATTAGACCGTTGATCCTTTCCACCCGACCGTTTGTTTGGGGATGAGCCACCGATGCGAATTTCAGTTTTATTCCCCTGTCGTCACAAAATTCTCGGAATTCTTTGGAGTCAAAGTTAGTCCCGTTATCTGTGACGATACTGTGAGGCACGCCGAATCGACATGTTATTTCCTTGAAGAATCGGACTGCTGTTTTTGCCTTCTGGTTTCGTACTGGTACTGCCTCGATCCACTTTGTGAATTTATCGACTGCGACTAATAAGTACGTGTGTCCTCCAGGCGATGATCTTGGTAGTGGCCCAACTTGATCGAGTCCCCATTGAGCGAACGGCCAAGCCAAGGGTATCGTCATTAGGTCTGTTGTAGGGCGTGCGGTTTTGGGGAAAACCGTTGGCAAGGGTCGCATTTCATGACCAGATCTCGAGCATCCGACGCTGCCGTTGGCCGCAAAATCCTGCCCCGAAGGCTTTTGCTACGAGAGCCCTACTTCCCGTGTGATGCCCGCAAGTTCCTCGTGTATCTCACGCAGCAGTGCTCTTCCGTCGTCGATGGCAATGCACCTTTGGAGGATACCGGAAATGCTGCGCTTGTAGAGTTCACCGTTTACTATGGTGAAGGCTTTTGATCGCCTGACGATTCGTTTTGCTTCTACTGGATCCGCCGGCAGTTCCTGCTTTGCTAGGTACGCCAGGAACGGTTTAGTCCATAATGGCTCAAGGAGGAGGATTTGTTCGGCTGGGAGGGTTGGAGCTTCGTCGGCAACTTGCCGCGGGCTTGCCTCTCGCTTCCTCGCCGATGGTTTTAGAGGTGCTCGGCGCCTTCTCTTTTATTGATCGCTGAGTGATCACCTCATAAAATACTCCATCCGGGATGGGAGAGCACATGGAGCCGATGTTTGCTAAGGTGTCGCCTTCCTCGTTGCCGGCTCGCCGATATGTCTGAGCTCACATCCCTCGAATTTGGCTTCCATATTCTGATACAACTGCCGATAGGCGATCATGTTGTCGCTAACCGCGTCGCACGGATTCATCGACCGATGTACTACCAAGTTTGAGTCCCCGTAGATTTCCAGTGCGAGTCGCCCCACATGCCTTTGCCATCTTCATTCCGTGCAGCAGTTGCTTCATATTCTGCTTCATTGTTCGTCGGCAGAGAGAAGTTCATACGCAGTATATACTTCATCTTATCTCCTTGTGGTGATATCAGCACCACTCCTGCTGCTGCGCCTGTGCTTCGTTTCGACCCGTCGAAATACATTACCCACGATCCCGACATGTCGGGTGCCGCTGGTGTCTAGGATTGAATCCAGTCCGCCACAAAGTCTGGGAGGATTTGGGATTTTATAGCTGTCCGGTTAACGTAAGTTATGTCGTGAGGCGCTATCTCGATAGCCCATTGGGACACTCGACCCGTGGCCTCTGGATTGATCATTATACTTTTTAACGGCGCTTCGCTCACAACGACAATCGGATGCTCTGTGAAGTAGTGCCGTAGCTTGCGGGCTGACCTCCATACCGCATATGCCAGCTTCTGATGATGAGGGTACCTCTGTCTTGCGGGTGTGAGTACTTCGCTGAGATAGTAAACGGGCCTCTGCACGCCATGAACTCTCCCTGCTTCTTCCCGTTCGACGACCAAGACGCTACTGAAGACTTGGGCTGTCGCAACTATGTACATGAGCAGCGTTTCCTTCTCGCGGGGGGTTACAAGGACTAGAGATGTCGACAAGATTCTCTTCAGGTTGTCGAAAGATTCCTGCGCCTCCTTTGTCCATTCGAACTTTTCTGATTTTTTCATCAAGTTGTAGAAAGGCAACGCTTTTTCTCCTAGCTTGGCGATGAACCTGCTGAGCGCTGCTAAACGTCCTGCCAACTGCTGCACTTGATGCAGATTCTTTGGCGGCTCCATGTCGAGAATAGCTTTAATTTTCAAAGGGTTGGCTTCGATCCCCCTGGCCGAGATGAAGTATCCTAGCACTTGCCCCCCTGGTACTCCGAAGAAGCATTTTTTGGGATTCAACTTGATCTTATACCTGTCTAGGTTATCGAAGGTCTCCCGCAAATCGTCGACGAGGGTGGCGATGTGCTTCGTTTTTACCACGATATCATCAATATAGACTTCGATGTTTCGCCCGATCTGCTCTCCATGGCAAGCTTGCATGCAACGTTGGTAAGTTGCTCCCGCATTTTTCAACCCGAAGGTCATGACGTTGTAGTAGAAAACACCGTGTGGTGTGATGAACGCGGTTAGCTCCTGATCTTCCTTCTTCAATTTGATCTGGTTATACCCAGAGTAGGCATCGAGGAAGGAGAGGCGGTCGCACCCGGCTGTGGAATCGACTATCTGGTCAATTCTGGGCAGCGGGAAGTGGCCTTTTGGACAGTGTTTGTTGAGGCCGGTGTAATCGATACACATACGCAGAGCGGTGGTGTCCTTTTGGGTACCATGACAGGGTTAGCCACCCACTCGATTCCTTGAGCTCTCGGATAAATCCTGCTTTACGAAGTCGATTGATTTCCTCACCAATTGCTCTCCTCTTGGGTTCGGAGAATCGACGCATCGATCGCCGCACCTGGTTTGGCTTTCGGGTCAACATTAAGGGCGTGCTCGGCGAGTTCCCCGGGGATACCCGGCATGTCGGATGGTTCCCATGCAAATATCTCCCAGCGCTCACGGAGGAACTCGATGAGCGCGCCTTCCTATGCGTCCGTAAGGTCAGCCGATATATTGACCGTTTTCTTCGGGTCAGTGGGGTGCACCTGCAGCTTCTTGGCTTCCCTTGTAGCGTCAAAGTCGTCGGATCTCGCGTTTCGGTTGTCGGCTGGCGGCTGCGTATGATCCACGGTTGCGTCGATCGCATTGAGTTCCTCCTTAGCGCCGAATTTCGAGGCGATCTTCTGGAACTCCCTGTCACAGGTGTCTGATCGGGCAAAGCTTCCGTGAATGGTTATTGGGGTTCCGTTGTTGCCTGGCATCTTCAGTTTTAGGTACGCGTATTGGGGCACGGCCATAAACTTGGCAAACGCCGGCCTGCCGAGGATGGCATGATACTGAGACTCCCAGTCAACAACTTCGAACTCGATCTTTTCTTTCCTGAAATTGGTGGGCGTGCCGAAGACCACATCCAACGATGTTTTTCCAAGAGAATAAGCGGGTCGAGTCGGTATAATGCCATGGAATCCTGTGTCGGATTCCCTCAGCATATCGATCGTTAGACCCATTGCTTTCATTGTGTTGGCGAATAGTAGGTTTAAGCCGCTTCCTCCGTCCATGAATACTTTGCTCATGTTGTACCCTCCGATCTGTGCTTCGAGGACTAGAGCTGCATGGCCTGGTCTGGGGACGGCTTTCGGGTGGTCTGCCCTATCGAAGGAGATACGTTGCTCCGACCAGTCGATGAATTCGGGTGTGTCGACCATAGCGACTTCTGCGTACTTCACTTCTCGCGAGAATTTCTTGATTTCCCTTTTTGAAAAGCTTGGTTTTATGGATCATATTGACCTGCCCGCGCGGTTCGGGAATACCTCGACTGGTACATACTCGTCCTTTTCCATTGGTTCGTACGGCTCCGGCACGTACGGCTCTGCCCGATAGCTGTAGGATCTTGCTCTCTTCTCCATTATGTGAACTCTTGATATAGCTTCGCTCCTGAGGTCATCACAGAACTGTCGAATCTCCAGGAAGTGTCGGCAGTTCCTTAATAGGTGACTGGATTTCTCCCGATCGTCCTTTGGGTCGATATAGGAGTGGAGGTAGCATGGTGCGTCGAGTTGCTCCGTGGCCGATAAGTGCGGTGAGCGAGCGCGGCCATGGATCGTTTGCACGCCCTCCTTTTCCCGTTCGGACTGGCGAGGGTGAGGCGCTGCACGTTCTTTTTCTCCATGGTATAATTCCCTTCGCCTTTTCCTTCGCCCCATTGTGGGATCGAAACTTCCTCGGCTGCCTCCATGCGTGCTTCTGGGTGGAATTTCCAATGTTGCTGCCAGGGTATCCTTTGCCGAAACCGAGGGCTCCACACCGGACGTATTTGTCCTAGGGAGGCGAAGAAAGCCTCCGGAGTCGATGATGAAGTGGACGCCTCCAAAGGTAGTGGTCATGTCGTCACACGACTCTGCAGGAATCGCGTGCGACGGCTTGAGATGTGGTGAGAACTCGAAGGATCCGCAGCGAATCGGATCTTTTGGATCTGGAGGCGTTGGTGACTCGAGCACGAACGCTGCAGATGTGACTGGTGCCGATGCCCTGCCTTGTGCCGACAGGCTTCCCACAGACGGTGCCAATTGTCGAGGGTGCTCCTCGGCAATGCCCTCCGATAGGGGCTTAGGGTTGATGGAATCCTGCAAGCTGACACGAGACATCGGTTCACAGACAAGCGGGGAGAGCGATTTACCCAGGTTCGGGGCCCTCGATGAGGTAAAACCCTTACGTCCTGCCCGTCTGTTCTTTGATTATGATGAAAACAGGTTACAATGGGGTGCCGAATAGTTCGGCTGTGATCTCGTCGAGATCCTGGTTGCTAGGGTAACCTAGTTCTAAGCTTCTGCTGGCTAGTGTTGCTAAGATTGATTGTGTGTCCCTCGATAGCCCCTCTCATGGCCTTTATATAGGTGGCCAGGTCTCGAGAGGTCTAATCGAGTATGAGTAGGTTTACAGTAGATCTATTTCCAATCTTTCCTTGTTCAGCTTCCTCCGCGTCTTGTACTCCAAGTAATCTTCCGTCGCACCGCCCTAGTGGCCCATCTTGCCGTCGGGTTCCTTCATGGGCCTCCTGTTGGACCGCGTAGGGTAGAGCAACATTGGTTACCCGAAGGGTAATGCCCACGTCAACACGGCCCTGAAGACGGACGGCGTGTCCCGCAGAATAATCTCCCGCGGACTCAGGTACTGGAGCGCCGCCAGTATCTCCCCCGCGCAGGCAATGATGCGCGCGGTCGCGGTCGACAGGCACTCCCGTGGAGTCGCCGTCTCTGTGAAGTCGCTTGTACCTACCACCAGCAACAAGAAGAAAGTGAAGTGAGAACTCGCCCTCAACACCGACTCGCCATGCTCGGGGACTGGCCCCCGAAGCCGACTCGCCATGCTCGGGGACTGGCCCCCCAAGCCGACTCGCCATGCTCGGGGACTGGCCCCCGAAGCCGGCTCGCCATGCTCGGGGACTGGCCCCCGACGCCGACTCGCCACACTCGGGGACTCGCCCCCGTCGCCGACTCGCCACACTCGGGGACTCGCCGCCGTGGCAATCGACAATAAAACAACAGGAGAGAGATGGAAACTTACCAAGAAGCTGCCGCGACATCTCGCGGACGAAAGCCTCGAAGTTGGTCTTCTCGGCTTGCACCGCCAGGACGATGCCCTCGGACGCCTCCTTCTCCGCGGCCAACTCCTTGGCGTGCTGCAGCTTCAAAGCCGCGACCTCTTCTCGCAGGGCTGCGGAGGCCCCCCGCGCGGAATCCCGCGCATCCGTCGCGGCCTCCAGCTTCACCTTGTACTCGGCGATGACATCCTCTAGCTCCCGGCCCTTTTGCTCCAGGACCTTCGTCAGGTCCGCCACCTCCGCTTTCGCCTTTTTCCGGGCCTCTTCGGCCTGCTGCGCCCGGAACTCGGCTTCGCGGTAGAAGGATTCCTTGACGAACCCTTCCCGAGCCTCGGCAAGCGCCTTCGCCTGCGCCTCTGCTACAAAAAAAGGGGGGCGGTGAGAACAAAAGTACAAACAAGGCGAGCGCGACTGGGAGGGGAAAGCGAGTGGGTATGACTTACTGCCCAGAGCAATGAGCTTCCGGTTCTTTTGCGCCGCCTCCTCCACGAGAGCGGTCAGTCGCTTAACCTCCGCCTGCACAAAAACGGCGCGAAGGTCAGCAAAAGCAGTCCAGGTAGGACAGAGAAGACTCGACTCGCCCCTACAGGCCAAGTCGACCCTCGGGGACTGGGGGGCGACTGGACTGCGAGTACAGAAATACTCACCACGTGTGCTTCACCAAGCGCCGTGTGGAGCTCAGTGAAGGTCAAGGTAGAAGGCGGAGGACGGCGCGATTCGGCCGCTTCACCCGCCTGCATCACCGCGTCGGTCGAAGGTGCCCCATCTGTCCCCGTCTCGGGGTCGCTGGGGTGGACTCGGTCCCTGGCGGCCTTGGACCGGCGCTCCTTCATCGGCACCGAGAGGCCGCCCTCCTCGGCGATGTCATCCTCGACTTCGGGCGCCCTCTGACCCTCAGTCGAGCCGACGCCCACCAATTCCTCTTCTACCACGGGGGAGCGGCGCTCGGTCCCATCGCCGCACTCGCCGTGCCCCCGCGACCCACGTTGGGCAAGGGGAAAACGTCGGCGGTGGGGTCGGCACAGCCGGCGCTCGCCTTCTCAGCCTGGCTGGCAGCGACAGGCTCCTCCCGAGCCGACCCCACGCCTCCAAGGTCGGAAGGCGCCGCTTTCTTCTTCAGCTCGGCCGCCTTCTTCGCCTCGGCCGCCCTTGTGGCCGCCGCCCCAATTGGAGCAGGTCTTGCCAGGACCTTCCTCTTGGACCTGTGGAGGAGCGAGGTGGGTCGTTAGCCAATCCCGCCATGAAGAGAGCAAGTTCGACAAGGAGTACTTACTTCACCGTGGGGATCGCCTTTACGCCCGGGCCGGCTCGGGCTCCAGCGTCGATCGCGTCCTTCAGGGGGCGCTGAAGCCTTATGGAGCCCTCCAGGATAGTCGGGCGCAGCCGCTTGGGCAGTGGCTCGGCCCCTGATGTCTACGGGAGCTTCTATTCTTGTAGACAGTGTTGGGCCTCCAAGAGCAGAGGTTTGTAGAACAGCAGCAAGTTTCCCTTAAGTGGATTACCCAAGGTTTATCGATCTCAGGGAGGAAGAGGTCAAAGATATCCCTCTCATGCAACCCTGCAACCACAAAGCAAGAAGTCTCTTGTGTCCCCAACACACCTAATAGGTGCACTAGTTCGGCGAAGAGATAGTGAAATACAGGTGGTATGAATAAGTAGTAGCAACATCACCAGAAAAGTGCTTTGCCCAGGACAGTAAACAAGCAGTAGTAACGCAGCAGTAGTAACGCAGCAGTAGTAACGCAGTAAAACAGTAAACAAACAGTGATAGCAGTATCTAGGAACAAGGCCTAGGGATTACACTTTCACTAGTGGACACTCTCAACATTGATCACATAACAGAATAGATAAATGCATACTCTACACTTTTGTTGGATGATGAACACATTGCGTAGGATTACACGAACCCTCAATGCCGGAGTTAACAAGCTCCACAATAATGCTCATATTTTAGTAACCTTTAGTGTAAGATAGATCAAAAGACTAAACCAAGTACTAGCATAGCATGCACACTGTCACCTTCATGCATATGTAGGAGGAATAGATCACATCAATATTATCATAGCAATAGTTAACTTCGCAATCTACAAGAGATCATGATCATAGCATAAACCAAGTACTAACACGGTGCACACACTCGTCACCTTTGCACACGTGCGGGAGGAATAAAACTACTTTAATAACATTGCTAGAGTAGCACATAGATAAATTGTGATACAAACACATTGCAATCATAAAGAGATATAAATAAGCACCTCACTATGCCATTCAACGAGTGAATAAGTATTCTGTGAAATATAGCCTAAGAGACCCACACGGTGCACACACTGTCACCTTTACACACGTGGGACAAGGAGTCTCCGGAGATCACATAAGTAAAACTCACTTGACTAGCATAATGACATCTAGATTA
Organism: Lolium rigidum; assembly: GCF_022539505.1. Classification (NCBI taxonomy): domain Eukaryota; kingdom Viridiplantae; phylum Streptophyta; class Magnoliopsida; order Poales; family Poaceae; genus Lolium; species Lolium rigidum. The sequence continues at coordinate 9,776 of NW_025899842.1, forward strand.
CAAGCATCATCATATGAATCTCAATCATGTAAGGCAGCTCATGAGATTATTGTATTGAAGTACATAGGAGAGAGATGAACCACATAGCTACCGGTACAGCCCCGAGCCTCGATGGAGAACTACTCCCTCCTCATGGGAGCAGCAGCGGTGATGAAGATGGCGGTGGAGATGGCAGCGGTGTCGATGGAGAAGCCTTCCGGGGCACTTCCCCGCTCCGGCAGGGTGCCGGAACAGAGACTCCTGTCCCCCGGATCTTGGCTTCGCGATGGCGGCGGCTCCGGAAGGTTTTCCGTATCGTGGTTTTTCGCATCGGGGGTTTCGCGACGGAGGCTTTATATAGGCGAAGAGGCGGCGCAGGAGGGTCGAAGGGGTGGCCACACCATATGGCGGCGCGGCCGGGGCCCGGGCCACGCCGGCCTATGGTCCGGGGGCCCGAGTGCCCCCCTCCGGTCCTTCCCGGGTGTTCTGGATGCTTCCGGTGAAAATAGGAACCTGGGTCTTCGTTTCGTCCAATTCCGAGAATATTTCGTTACTAGGATTTCTGAAACCAAAAACAACGAAAACGAGAACCGGCACTTCGGCATCTTGTTAATAGGTTAGTTCCGGAAAATGCACGAATATGACATAAAGTGTGCATAAAACATGTAGATAACATCAATAATGTGGCATGGAACATAAGAAATTATCGATACGTCGGAGACGTATCAGCATCCCCAAGCTTAGTTCTGCTCGTCCCGAGCAGGTAAAACGATAACAAAGATAATTTCTAAAGTGACATGCCATCATAAACTTGATCATACTATTTGTAAACATACGTAGTGAATGCAGCGATCAAAACAACGGTAATGTCATGAGTAAACAAGTGAATCATAAAGCAAAGACTTTTCATGAATAGTACTTCAAGACAGGCATCAATAAGTCTTGCATAAGAGTTAACTCATAAAGCAATAATTTAAAGTAAAGATATTGAAGCAACACAATGGAAGATAAAGTTTCAGCAATTGCTTTCAACTTGTTACATGTATATCTCAATGATAGTTTGTCAACATAGAGTAATATAACAAGTGCAATATGCAAGTATGTAGGAATCAATGCACAGTTCACACAAGTGTTTGCTTCTTGAGGTGGAGAGAGATAGGTGAACTGACTCAACATAAAAAGTAAAAGAAAGGTCCTTCAAAGAGGAAAAACATCGATTGCTATATTTGTGCTAGAGCTTTGGTTTTTGAAAACATAAAGAGAGCATAAAAGTAAAGTTTTGAGAGGTGTTTGTTGTTGTCAACGAATGGTAGTGGGCACTCTAACTACCTCATCAACCAGACTTTCAAGAGCGGCTCCCATGAAGGACGTTATCTCTACCAGCAAGGTAGATCATCCCTCTTCTCTTTTGTTTACACATGTACTTTAGTTTAGTTTTTCTTTATTTATGGATGACACTCCTCCCAATCTTTTGCTTACACAAGCCATGGCTAACCGAATCCTCGGGTGCCTTCCAACAATCACATACCATGAAGGAGTGTCTATTTGCAAAATTAAGTTGCTTACTGATGAATCAGAGCAAAACATGTGAAGAGAATTATTAATGCAAGTTAATTAATCGGAGCTGGGAACCCCATTGCCAGCTCTTTTTGCAAAATTATTGGATAAGCGGATGTGCCACTAGTCCATTGTGAAAGTCTGTCAGAAGTAAATGACAAGATCAAAAGATAAAACACCACATACTTCCTCATGAGCTATAAAACATTGACACAAATCAGAGGTGATAAATTTTGAATTATTTAAAGGTAGCACTCAAGCAATTTACTTTGGAATGGCGGAGAAATACCATGTAGTAGGTAGGTATGGTGGACACAAATGGCATAGTAGTTGGCTCAAGGATTTTGGATGCATGAGAAGTATTCCCTCTCGATACAAGGCTTAGGCTAGCAAGGTTATTTGAAACAAACACAAGGATGAACCGGTGCAGCAAAACTCACATAAAAGACATATTGTAAACATTATAAGACTCTACACCGTCTTCCTTGTTGTTCAAAACTCAATACTAGAAATTATCTAGACTTTAGAGAGACCAATTATGCAAACCAAATTTTAGCAAGCTCTATGTATTTCTTCATTAATAGGTGCAAAGCATATGATGCAAGAGCTTAAACATGAGCACAACAATTGCCAAGTATCACATTATCCAAGACATTATAGCAATTTACTACATGTATCATTTTCCAATTCCAACCATATAACAAATTAACGAAGAAGAAACTTCGCCATGAAAATTAAAAGCTAAGAACACATGTGTTCATACGAACCAGCGGAGCGTGTCTCTCTCCCACACAAGCATTTATTCAAACAAAAAACAAAAACAAGAAACATACCGACGCTCCAAGCAAAGTGCATAAGATGTGATGGAATAAAAATATAGTTTCAGGGGAGGAACCTGATAATGTTGTCGATGAAGAAGGGGATGCCTTGGGCATCCCCAAGCTTAGACGCTTGAGTCTTCTTAGAATATGCGAGGGTGAACCACCGGGGCATCCCCAAGCTTAGAGCTTTCACTCTTCTTGATCATAGTATATCATCCTCCTCTCTTGACCCTTGAAAACTTCCTCCACACCAAACTCGAAACAACTCATTAGAGGGTTAGTGGACAATAAAAATTAACATGTTCAGAGGTGACACAATCATTCCTAACACTTCTGGACATTGCATAAAGCTACTGGACATTAATGGATCAAAGAAATTCATCCAACACAGCAAAAGAGGCAATGCGAAATAAAAGGCAGAATCTGTCAAAACAGAACAGTCCGTAAAGATGGATTTTATTAGGCCACCAGACTTGCTCAAATGAAAATGCTCAAATTTAATGAAAGTTGCGTACATATCTGAGGATCATGCACGTAAATTGGCTTAATTTTCTGAGCTACCTACAGGGAGGTAGACCCAGATTCGTGACAGCAAAGAAATCTGGAACTGCGCAGTAATCCAAATCTAGTACATACTTTACTATCAAAGACTTTACTTGGCACAACAAAACACAAAACTAAGATAAGGAGAGGTTGCTACAGTAGTAAACAACTTCCAAGACACAAATATAAAACAAAGTACTTTAGCAAAATAACACATGGGTTATCTCCCAAGAAGTTCTTTCTTTATAGCCATTAAGATGGGCTCAGCAGTTTTAATGATGCACTCGCAAGAAATAGTATATGAAGCAAAAGAGAGCATCAAGAGGCAAAGTCAAAACACATTTAAGTCTAAGATGCTTCCTATGCATAGGAATCTTGTAAATAAACAAGTTCATGAAGAGCAAAGTAACAAGCATAGGAAGATAAAACAAGTGTAGCTTCAAAAATTTCAGCACATAGAGAGGTGTTTTAGTAACATGAAAATTTCTACAACCATATTTTCCTCTCTCATAATAACTTTCAGTAGCATCATGAGCAAACTCAACAATATAACTATCACATAAAGCATTCTTATCATGAGTCTCATGCATAAAATTATTACTCTCCACATAAGCATAATCAATTTTATTAGTTGTAGTGGGAGAAAATTCAACAAAGTAGCTATCATTATTATTTTCATCAAGTGTAGGAGGCAAGTATAATCACAACAAAATTTACTCTCCATAGTAGGTTGTACCAAAAGACCACTATTATAATCATTATAAATAGGAGGTAAAGTATCATCAAAGAAAATCTTCTCCTCAATGCTTGGGGGACTAAAAAGATCATGAAAACCAGCTTCCCCAAGCTTAGAACTTTCTATATTATTTTCAACAATGGTGTTCAAAGCGTTCATACTAATATTACTTCCAGCATGCAAATAAGATTTCATAGGTTTTTTAATTTTCGCATCAAACAATCCATGTTTTAAATCAGGAAATAGAATAAGAAGCTCATTGTTGTCCATTATGCCAAACTAGTGTAAACAAGAAACAAAAAGATGCAATTGCAGGATCTAAAGGAAATAGCTTCGAGCACAAACACAATGGCGCCGGAAAAGTATCGTTACACTGGAACCGGAGTATGAGTGCCTTTTTACCTTTCCTCCCGGCAAGGTCGCCGGAAAAGTGCTTGATGTCTACGGGAGCTTCTATTCTTGTAGACAGTGTTGGGCCTCCAAGAGCGAGAGGTTTGTAGAACAGCAGACAAGTTTCCCTTAAGTGGATTACCCAAGGTTTATCGATCTCGGGGAGGAAGAGGTCAAAGATATCCCTCTCATGCAACCCTGCAACCACAAAGCAAGAAGTCTCTTGTGTCCCCAACACACCTAATAGGTGCACTAGTTCGGCGAAGAGATAGTGAAATACGGGTGGTATGAATAAGTAGTAGCAACGAGCACCGGAGAAGTGCTTTGCCCAGGACAATAAACAAGCAGTAGTAACGCAGCGAGTAGTAACGCAGCAGTAGTAACGCGATAAAACAATGAAACAAACAGTGATAGCAGTATCTAGGAACAAGGCCTAGGGATTACACTTTCACTAGTGGACACTCTCAACATTGATCACATAACAGAATAGATAAATGCATACTCTACACTTTTGTTGGATGATGAACACATTGCGTAGGATTACACGAACCCTCAATGCCGGAGTTAACAAGCTCCACAATAATGCTCATATTTTAGTAACCTTTAGTGTAAGATAGATCAAAAGACTAAACCAAGTACTAGCATAGCATGCACACTGTCACCTTCATGCATATGTAGGAGGAATAGATCACATCAATATTATCATAGCAATAGTTAACTTCGCAATCTACAAGAGATCATGATCATAGCATAAACCAAGTACTAACACGGTGCACACATCTGTCACCTTTGCACACGTGCGGGAGGAATAAAACTACTTTAATAACATTGCTAGAGTAGCACATAGATAAATTGCGATACAAACACATTGCAATCATAAAGAGATATAAATAAGCACCTCACTATGCCATTCAACAGTGAATAAGTATTCTGTGAAATATAGCCTAAGAGACCCACACGGTGCACACACTTGTCACCTTTACACACGTGGGACAAGGAGTCTCCGGAGATCACATAAGTAAAACTCACTTGACTAGCATAATGACATCTAGATTACAAGCATCATCATATGAATCTCAATCATGTAAGGCAGCTCATGAGATTATTGTATTGAAGTACATAGGAGAGAGATGAACCACATAGCTACCGGTACAGCCCCGAGCCTCGATGGAGAACTACTCCCTCCTCATGGGAGCAACGGCGGTGATGAAGATGGCGGTGGAGATGGCAGTGGTGTCGATGGAGAAGCCTTCCGGGGGCACTTCCCCGCTCCGGCGAGGTGCCGGAACGGAGACTCCTGTCCCCCGGATCTTGGCTTCGCGATGGCGGCGGCTCCGGAAGGTTTTCCGTATCGTGGTTTTTCGCATCGGGGGTTTCGCGACGGAGGCTTTATATAGGCGAAGAGGCGGCGCGGGAGGGTCGAAGGGGTGGCCACACCATATGGCGGCGCGGCCGGGGCCCGGGCCGCGCCGGCCTATGGTCCGGGGGCCCGGTGCCCCCTCTCGGTCCTTCCCGGGTGTTCCGGATGCTTCCGGTGAAAATAGGAACCTGGGTCTTCGTTTCGTCCAATTCCGAGAATATTTCGTTACTAGGATTTCGAAACCAAAAACAGCGAGAAAACAGGAACTAGCACTTCGGCATCTTGTTAATAGGTTAGTTCCAGAAAATGCACGAATATGACATAAAGTGTGCATAAAACATGTAGATAACATCAATAATGTGGCATGGAACATAAGAAATTATCGATACGTCGGAGACGTATCAGCCCCTTCCTTTGAAGGCTCCCCCTCCTCCGGGCGAGAGGTCGCCTCTTCGTCCCCTTCGCCCTCCTGCGGCTTCGGAGCGCCCTGTGATGAAGACCCGGCGCCCCTCTTCGATCCGCGCGGGAGTCGGACGAAGTCTCGCGCTTCGGAGTCCGACTCGGTGCGCTCCTCCTCGTCGTCTATCCCCTCCTCCTCGCCTTCGGTCATTTCCGGAGGCTCCTTCCCGGCGAGAGGGGGGAGATGGTCGGCGATCTTCTGCCACCGCTGCATTTGAATCAAGGAAATAAGTTAGAAAGGAGAAGTACTACCTAGGCGTCCGGGGTCGCTGTACAAGTCAATACCTGAGGCGCCGGGTTGTCCTCGGAGAAGGGCTGCAGGCCGTCCTCGAAGGAGGAGAAGGTGGCCGTGGTAATCTTGGCGAGCGCCTTCCGGTACTCGCCTTCGTCCCACTCGGTCGCCGTCGTCCGGGTGCAGTCGTTTTGGCCCTGGTACTCCCACATGGAGTGAGCTCGGCACCGCAGGGGGATCAGCCGGCGGCCGAGCCAGCAGTTGTACATGTTGGCCGCCGTCAGGCCCTTGTCCTTCAGTGCCTGGATCGCCTGGCGCATCCCCTTCACCACCTCCTCCTGCTCGCGCGGCAGCGACCGGACGTTGAGACGTCGCGGGACGCTGGGCTCGGGGTCGTACTGAGGAATGCAGACCTCGCCGGGGGGTGTACTCCTTGGCGTAGAACCAGAAGCGGCGCCACTGCGACTGCGCCTTCTTGGGGAGCGCCATGTCGATGAAGCTCTCCCCGGACTTCACCTGGAAGGTGATCCCGCCATTCGGGATGAGCGCCTCGCTGCTCTTGCTGGCCCGGGTCGCCCGCCCATGGAAGATCGATACCCACAATGGGAAGTATGGCGGGCAGCCTAGGTAGCACTCGCACAGCGCCACGAACAGGGAGATCTGCTGCACACTATGCGGCCCCAGGTCGCATATCTTTATGCCATAGAAGGCCAGAAGCTGCCGGATGAAGTCGGAAGAGGGGAGCGCGAACCCGCGATCCAAGAAGCTGAGGAAGAGCACGAATTCGCCCGGCCTCGGGAGCGGCTCCACCTCGTTCGCCGGCGGGACCCGCCAGCGCTCCTGCTTGAACTCGGGGATGATCCCGGAGGCAACGTACGGGAGAAGAGACTCGCGAGTGACCTTGGATTTGCCCCAGGCTCTCGCCGCCATGGTTGCGCTTGGGAGCTCTCAACAGGAAGCAGATGGAACAGGAGTGGGGAGAGAATGTGGAAGAATGGTGAGCCCTAATCCCCGGGTCCGACCTTTTATACCGCTGCACTCGCTCAATATAGGTATCAAATCCACCCGTTGATCCGCCGCGGGATTATCGCCCCGCAGTTAACGGTTAGGATCAACGACGGGATCCACGGAACGGGCGTTAAAGCTAGCCGTTAGCGGTCACATCAGACCCAACGGTCAACTTCGTGCAAACGGCTCGCGCCTCGGTCAACGTGAAATCTAGCCGTTGGCTCTTCCACGTGTCCGCACCCGGGGCCTGCGCCGACTGGCTTACGACGACTGGTGTACGCCGACTGGCACACGCCGACTGCCATGCGCCTACTGGCTCATCAAGCTCGGGCGATTGAAGACTGGCGGCCAACTGATGTTTATTTGGGGAGCCCGGCGGCGATTCGTCTTAATCCGCCCCAGTGCCTCTTCACGACCAGCGCCGGATCTACGCCTCATCACCACCGCGCTCGGGGACTACTGATGGGGATATGCCCATAGGGGGTGGGTCGCCAGTCCCACTCGCCACAAGGACGAAGGCCCAGGAAGGACCGCCAGTCGCCTAACCGACTGGACTTGAAGGCGACTGGGCCGAAGACCCAAGGAGGAGATCCGTACGGCCAGTTAAGAAGATTACTTGTAGAAGGGTGATGCATCCCGGATTAGTAGCAACTGATATGATTCGGAGTTATCTCCTTGTAACCCTAGACCGGGGGTGGATATATAAACCCCCGGGCTAAACCCTAGAGGACACGATATCTGAGATCCAATCTCCCCTTTGTAAGCTCTTGGCTCCGTGCCGACTGAGCCCCCCATTGTAATTCTCCACCGAGCAATAAGATCCAGCAGGACGTAGGCCTTTTACTCTCCGGAGGGGCTGAACCTGGGTAAAACCTTGCGTCCCTTGCACCTTGACCCGTAGATGGCGATGTTCCCTTGCCCTCGCATCAACGAAGTGCTACCCCTGTAGCATCTGCCGTGGTTATATCCACGACAACTAGTATGAATATCACGAGATCATTTTCCTTCCAATATTATGTACTTCCTTAGTTCTGTATTATAAGATGTTATTTCTTCAAGAATAATATAAGATGTTATACAACCAATATGTGTTTTCATATGTGCGATAACATCGCATAGCGAAATGACCGAAAACACCTCCATGCCCACCACACCTACAACACAATGCAAAACACAGTGTAGATGACGTGGCAAAGCGAGCTTATCCACCTAGTATGAATAATAAAGTGGGAGCATGTGCGAGCAATCATTCACGGTATTAGCTATTTCATTGTGCCCAACCAAACTAAGAGCTATTTTTTACCATCTTAAGTGTAAAACCCAATTTTCCTCAAAATTTTAAAACTACTCTGTATTAGAAAATATGGCACCATTCCATAAAAGGTTTAATTTGACATTCTCATAAATTTGAATTTACTTAAATCTTAATGTTAATTTGGTTTCTGGATTTTAGAGATGACAAGAGGTTTTTACCGCAAACATAATTTCCCTTCCAAGCCTCTATCTTTTAAGATTTTTCCTAAATGAAAATTCTTAGCATATACTTTGGCCGAATTCACGTGGCCCGATTTTCTCTCTATTATTTATCATATTTTACCAATCTGGTCTAGCCCACCACTCTTAATTTTTTGTCCTTCTTTTTTTCTCTCCAGCCATTTCGTCCACTACACGGCCCAAGAATGTGCGAGCTGGCCCAACCCCTTACTTTACCTCCCGCCGTGCCACTACCACACCCATTCTCCTATCGCCTCCCTCTGCACATCCCCTCTATGCGCACGAGCACGACACGGCCCATGGCCCGCCTCTACCGCCCGCTCCATCTCAGAGACCACCAACTATGAGATGGATACCAAGCGGGTGCTACTTTTCTCTAATTAGTTACAAGTGTGACACCGAAATTATTAACTCCCTTTAATAGTACATACACATAGCATATGTGAACCAAGTTTAAATGTGAAAACACCATTAATTTTTTCTCACACTACATACAATAACTAATATTATGTTGACACACCATACTTAAAAATTAATGAATTGACAATTCATAGGAAATGGACCATCTTAATTACAGTACATATGTGCACACAACAAGATAGGAGTACCGTACCAAATTTGTACTAGGCAGTTACAAGTGGAGTAACCTCATTGCATGGGCATGAAAGAAACCGAAGTTACCTTTGTATTCCGAAATAGCAAAACTACAGCCGCACATTCCTAACTATCGAATCCCACAAAAGTAGCAAAGCATAGCGCAACTCCCTTCCCTAGAATCCCCTAAAACCGCAAACCGACGCCGGTCCCACGCGTCAGCCCCCTCGCAGCAGCCGCATCGGACAGCCAGGCGCCCGCGAAATCCTAGATCTGACGGCCCAGATCCGCTTCTAACGCCCTATATATTCCTAGCCTCACCCACAGCCACGAGCTCCCTCTCTTTCAGCCTCCACTCTTCCCGACCCTCCACACAACCTCTCCTGCTCCCCACAGCGGCGGCGGCGGCGCCTGCTGCGACGACGGCGACGATGCAGATGGCGGCGGCGACGACCGATGCTCCGGCGGCAGCTGTGGCGCACCCACATCCCCACGCCCACGGACCACCGGTGCCGCACGGCCACGGCCACCCGCACCCACACCACCACATGCCGCAGCCGCGGTGGGTCGTCCTGCCCTACCCCCCGCCGCCGCCGATGGTGGCCGCGCCCCCGCCTCCCCCGCCGCAGTACGTCAAGCATTTCGCGCCGCCGGCCTCGGTCACTCCGCCCCCGCCATCGGCCGGATCCGGCGGGAACGGGGGTGACGAGAACCGGACGATCTGGGTCGGCGACCTCCAGTACTGGATGGACGAGAACTACCTCCACAGCTGCTTCGGCCCGAGCGGCGAGGTTAGTTAGGTCTTCACGAGCCCGCTTGTCCGATCCAGCCTTGCCCGTGCCGGATCTCTCGAATCCAGTTTTATTTCTTCTTTGACTGCGCGCCGATTCATTCAATTGTGTTGCAAATCGAGCTAATTTTTGCCGTTAACATTGTGTAGTAATGATAAAGCTGTGTGTTTTTCCTACTGTTGGCTTGATAAATGCTAAAGTTGACAGCTTTGAGCCCAATCCATGCAGTATGGTTGAATTCGACTAGTTAGTTGTTTTGCCGTAACCTGGATTTGGAAATTTGTAGTCGTGCAATAGCCAATATATTAAGTGATGTTTGTGGCGAATTATCCCATGGATGTGCGAGTTCTGTAGATTTAGTGTTGCTAGGATGGTAAAGGCACCAACTTTTGAGTTTACACTTTCGTAGTTTGGATAAATGTATGAGACCCATTACGATTTGTTAAGGATATATGCATACACAAAGATTATTTTTCCTTGAATTTACTAAGTGAAGAGAACATATCACACTTCTACGTTATATCAGTGTGTCTTCCATGCATTGCTAACTGTCATTCTTTGCACCCATCTGTTCTGTAGGTGGTCACAATTAAAGTTATCCGCAATAGGCATTCTGGAGTTTCTGAGGGTTATGGTTTTGTAGAGTTCTGTTCCCATGCATCAGCAGAGAAAGCACTTCAGAATTTTGCCGGTCATGTAATGCCTAATACTGACCGAGCTTTTAAGTTAAATTGGGCATCATATAGTGTGGGAGAAAAACGATCCGAACTTGCTTCTGATCACTCAATTTTTGTTGGTGATCTAGCTGTTGATGTTACCGATGAAATGTTGATGGAACTTTTTGCTAACAAATATCGATCTGTGAAAGGAGCTAAAGTTATTATTGATGCAAACACGGGCCGTTCTAGGGGATACGGGTTTGTTAGGTTTGGAGATGATAATGACAAAACTCATGCCATGACTGAAATGAATGGTGTATATTGCTCCACTCGGCCAATTCGCATAGGACCTGCGACTCCTAGAAGAACTACAGGTATTTCCAAAATTTCAAACTTGTTTTGAGTAACATGTTTGGTATCATTTTCGAGCTTGGTGTTGGCATTTGCAGTAATTATGGCATTCTACTCCTCCCATATAACAAATTGTTGACTTTTCGGATATGATTTAAGTTAAACTTTTAAAATTCTGACTATAAGTATTGCTATTAATATAGATCAAGAACATTTAATCATATGTTTAGAATTGAAACTAAAAGTGTATTCATAATACAATATTTTTCTTGGTTTACATATATTATAGTAAAAGTTAGTGGGCAAAGGTAAATCTTGAAAACCATGTCATCTTTTTGTGATGTGAAGGGAGTAACACCAAGCAAATGCTTGGGGCCTTGTTGGTCGGTCGGACATGTTAGTATCACTACTTCAGTTTGATGCTCAGTGTTTTGTTATGCAGAAGTATTTTAGGTTCAGTGATCTGCATCCGTCTAGGATACACTCCCGCCCATCTAGCTTATTTATCCTGCATAGGCAATCACCTATGCCCCTCAATTGGCACTTAGTCTCTAGGCGCTTGGTCTGCTGCCTGACTAATGCCTTGCTGATCACTAATTATCAGTTTCTCACTTTTCTATCTATCATAGTTTTAATCCCTATGATTATTGTACTTTCAGGTGATTCTGGTTCCTCTCCACCAAGGCAATCAGATGGGGACTCGACTAACAAGACAGTATGTGCTTGTTTCCTAGCTGTTACCTTTCTATCTCTTTGTCTAAATAAATCTATAGACTCTTATGTGTAGAAAGACTGTAGTATCTTATCAGTTTTTGTTGTAGGTATATGTTGGTGGGCTTGACCCCAATGTCAGTGAAGATGAACTAAGGAAAGCATTTGCAAAGTATGGCGATGTTGCCTCTGTCAAAATTCCTGTTGGGAAACAGTGCGGCTTTGTTCAATTTGTCAACAGGTAATATTATGAAGATCTTTGTATACACCCTTATAAGAAATTGTTAGATGCTGAAGTATTTATCGGTTCTTGCTGCAACATTTGATATTATGTGAAATGAATACCTTGTTGCAGAGCTGATGCAGAAGAAGCACTACAAGGGTTGAGTGGATCAACAATTGGGAAACAGGCAGTTCGTCTTTCTTGGGGACGCAGTCCAGCAAGCAAACAGGTTTGAACTTGTCTAGACTGTAATCGTATCTTTAATTAATCTCACCAGATTACGACATCATCAACTCTTTGATTGACTTATTCAACACTTGCTTAATGCACATCTGTAAATCTGCATTGACAAAGATAATTTGCATTAATTGCACATGTTTACACTATTCAGGATATTCTTCAAATCAGAAATAAAAGTTTCCTACATACTGTTGCATTTTGTGACTTGCATTTGGATGTGTTTTGCATGACTCAGTTATAAATTAGTTTGTTTTGGGTGTTATTTATCTCTATTTTTTTATTGAATCTTTTGGAAGAAAGAAATAGTGTTTGATATGTGCCCATGGTAATTTCTCCCTATGCATGAGATGTTGTTGCGTGCTAGACATAGAAACCTGTAGTTGTGATACACTGCAGGTTTAGGTCCTGTAGCCCTGTGTTTGGGTGGTATTGTCTCTGATCCAGCTCTAGCCATGGTCATGCGGCTTATGAGATTGATTTTGGAGAAAAATCTCATTTCCTTCTCAATGGGCGCTAAAAGATATAATTTAATCTCCCCTTATCTACTTGGAATGCAATCCAGTTTTATCTAGGCCCAAGCAGCACAACCGGAAGTAAAACAATAAGCTAATCTTATCTGATACCCTACATTCGTAAATAGATGTTTTGATGTGGGCCTGGTCTCAGTTACTATATTATGAGATTGATTTTGGAGAAAAACCTCATTTCCTTCTCAATGGGCGCTAAAAGATATAATTTAATCTTCCCTTATCTAATTGGAATGCAGTCCAGTTTTATCTAGGCCCCAGCAGCACAACCAGAAGTAAAACAATAAGCTAATCTTATCTGATACCCTACATTCGTAAATAGATGTTTTGATGTGGGCCT
>NW_025899843.1:0-72695 GCF_022539505.1 Lolium rigidum
TGCATTGGTATTAGACGTTCTGGTCTAATGCCGTAGCTAGTGCATTAAACACCTCTTTCCTATTATGAACTTGTTGAGTACGCTCGTACTCATCCCACTCTTAAATCCCCTGCTTAGATATGGAGGCATCGAAGGAGGATCTACAGTGCAACTCGAAGACCGAGGAGTCAACAACTACTTCAAGGGACAGGAACCTGTCAGAAGAGTCAGATACCACATCCAACAAGGAGAAACCTAGATTAGCAATAGAAAGGAACTAGCTTCCTAAACTTAGCTCCTATTTAGCTAGAATCTATTCATAGCCTCTCGTAGCTAGTTAAATACTCTACAAGTAGAGTTCGTGTTAGGATTAGACCACGAGTCGTTCTTCCGGAGTTTATTTGCGGTTTTACCTCATTGTAAAGTAGGAGGTTGTGATGATCTTATGTAACGAGTCAATGTTGTAATTCTATAGACATGCCTTGGACCCGCATATGTTTCCGTTGTACCACTCGAGCGATATAATACTAGTGGAACTGTGTTTCATTGGTGTTATATCAGACTTGCATACTACACCATGCAGTGGTATGCCGGGTCACCACAGTTGGTATCAGAGCAAATGCTTTGAACCTAGGATTAAAACCCTTTAAAGAAGACCTATAGGATTGGTAGTGTCTATAGGAAGTTGTTTTAGATAAATCAAATACTTCTTATGACTTGAGATGGATATTCACTTGAGAATAATCCTGACACACTTGAGTCAATATTTCTTACCTAGCTTACCAAGATAAAGTAAAGTTAGTCAGCTAATCCCAAATATGTAGTATACCATTAAGTCCTAAAAACAATAGATGAGTAGATCACAGTTGGTATACAATACATGGTAGTCCAAAGAGAGGATACAACCATAAGGAAGATATCCTATTGGAAGATGTGTACCAACACATGTTATGATTAAATAAAATTATCCAGACTTGTGAAACAATTGATAGTAAGTGATAAATATAAGTTATATAAAGTAGTATAGACCATGATGAGTCAATCATGGAAGTTATGAAAGAGTGATAGGAATGAAATATGTCAACTTATATGGTAGAGAAAGTAATCACATATGGTTCACCTGAGAATCATTAGGTGATGGACTAGAACATCCTAAATAATTAGGAGGAGTACAATAAGAAGCCAAGTGTTAAACAATAGTGCAAGATTACTGATCCAAAACCATGGCAACCATGTTAAGTATGCTAGAACCATAGTCCAAAGTCTAAAGAAGACTTCAATAGAGCATAGCTTATAAAGAAACCTTGGAGTATAGGTAATAAACTCTAATAGTTATGTGTTTAGAGTAGCCACATAGAACCTAGAACACATGTGAAGTAGTCCTCAACAAAATGGAAACTAAGTTAGTACTTCCAAAGAAAAACTAGGTTAACCTTAACTATCCTAGACCAACTTGTTTCTGGTTTATCTCATTGCAAATGAGCAATTAAGATAAATGTTGAGACAAATAGTAGAAATCCCCATATTCGTGCTAAGTATCACGATAGAAACCTATATTATGTGGTGTTATATACTACACATCTCAGCCTGATGTTTAGAGATGTCTTACTCAACTATTATATTCAGGCTTATGATGGTGTGTATTATTAGCACAAAGCTGAATCTTCTTGGATTTTATTGGATTTTCATTGTTTGACTAGATCCATACATGAAGTTTGACTTTGGTATGCAAATGCATGTTGCAATATCAAGTCCTTACTTGATGCTATAGATCTAGAGGGTAATGGTAAACGTGTGAGGAAGTGACGAACTCTGAAGATCTTAAAGACAAGATGAAGGTTCTTCAGAATTATGAAGCAAAGTTGTGGGAAGTAAGCACAATATTTTGAAGCAAGTACTCATATATAATCATGCTTAACCTCATGAGAGGAGTACTTTAGTACATAAGATACATGAAGGTGAGAAATCTGGTGATTATGGTGAAGCTGAAGCGGATCCATAGTCAACGAGAGAAGAGGAATGCATGGGAAATCACTTATGATACTATAATCATAGTGTCAGCTAGTGGTTTTCTTGCAACAATAAACCCTCGAAGAAAGAAAGATGACTTATGAACCCATATAAGATATAAGAAGACCATAGTTGTTATCAGAAGATCACAATTGGTATAGGATCAATACTGCGAGATAAAGCAGAAGATGTCTCGTCCAGTTGATCAGAACCTATAATAGAATCCATTTTTAGATATCAAATAGCCACAGTTGGTATAATAACCACAGCTGGTATCAGTTGGTATTACAAATAGTCCACGATTTAATTATTTGTAACAAAAGTTTGTGAACAAATAAAAAAATTTGTCAGCCAAATAGCTAGATCTATAATCATTTAGTTGAAGGATTCACATTGGATGTCCACAATTGAGTGGATACACCACAAAGATTCTTCACAAGACCTTAGAAGAATATAAACAATAAGCTACACCTAGACCAATATTCTAACCATCAATCCAATTGTTGGAAAAAAAAAGGAGTTGAAGTCCATAAGAAAACTCTAAGGGGTAGAGTAAAGATTGAGTTGGAACTACAAAAACTCAATATTTTGAGCAAGATAGATGAAGAAGGTCTGAACTGAAAGGAAGTTCAATCTTATTTTCATAAGATTGTTGAACACTACTTTCAGAAGTATGTCAGACCAGAAGCCGAGGTTTATACTTCGAGGAAGTAAGAAGTGGACTGTAGCTTGAGAAAGTGAGTAATATTTACTCAGAAGTATGATGGCCCAAGTAAATTAAGGCTAAGGAAGTTGGATGAAGGATTGTAGGAGACCAAATAAAGCTCAAGAAGACCCAAAGACCGAAGGAAATTGACCATACCGGAACTACGTGACTAATAGAATGATTCCTTTCATGGAACCTAAATAACCCAAAATAGTTATAGGTATCAATTATAAACCATGATTGGATGGACTAAATGAGTCTAATCCATTCCTAGGGAAATAAACCATCACGAACATTCCCATGATAAATACCTTACTAGTACCATTATTGCAGTTTTGGTAGTAAGGGAAAACAAAGACCTGTTTATCAATTAGGAGTTAATTATCAAATTAGTCTTCAATTAAGACTAGCAACACCAGAAGAAGTCCTAATTATGGAATCTTCAAAGAGAAAGGAAACAAGCTTATAAAGTTGGAAGAAATCAAGGAATCAAAGTAAGAACCATGGTTCAGAGACAAACCCTATTGGATTCCAGGAAGAATCTGGACAAGGGATATATTCAATTATATCCAGTAAGATCACTACGGAGTTCTAGAAAAGTTTAAGTCTGCATAAGTCAGAACCACACTTCGGAAACGTGAGAGAGTTCAAACTTCGAGGACGAAGTTTAGTTTAAGGGTAGAGACCTGTAATATCCCAGGTATTGGGGTTACAAAAATAGAGGAAACAGATGTGTGCATTGCATTCATGCATAGAAAATCGGGGAATTTTCGCGCTTTAAAGTAAAACAGTCACGATGAACTCGAAGTTTCACTTGACCTTGGTGGAATTGAAGTAGCTCATCAAGTCAAGCGCTATAAACCTCAATGTGACTTTGTTAAAACCTTGTTTTGGGTAAAGATGATTTGATCTAAGGGGTTAGATCAAATGGAACTAATAATCAACACAACAACACTTTACTCAATGATCAATTGCTTGATCTTATAAAAGATCATAATATGGAATTCCTTGCCATAACATATGAACATCCATTTAATTGGAAATCAAGTAACAATAATTGGAGAAACTATTCTTCACTTATCTTTTCCATGTCTTAAACAAATCCAAGATCCTACCATAAACCTCATGGTATTCATATTATTTCATTCTTGGAAACATAACAAGGAGATCCACTCTAGAAATATATATCCTTCTCTATTCCATATAATTAATACACACCAACCCTAGAGAGGTGAGAGTTCTATTATAAGTATTAGAGAAGCAATAACAAACCTTGAGTTAAACCTTGGATATACATCCAAGTATTCAAATTATCATCTTCAAGAGGAACCCTAGAGTATTATTCAAGTCCTTCCCAAATGAGAGAGACCAATCATACTAATTCTAGCTTTACCTATTTAAGAATCAGAGAAAACCTTTGAACTAAAGTATTAAGACAACCATTTCATCTTGAAGTGGTGAGATAACCAAATACCAAATGGAATGAGACTATATCCATGAATTAGTGAAATAAGGATAGGACCAATTCAATCAAGTTAGACAATTGAATCTTTAGCTTAGCTACTTAAACAAATATTAGGAGTACACCATATACCCTAGAATAACCATTCCTTTATAGGAGAGCCCAAGCTAAGGTGTTACACTCAAGAAAGTTAAAGCCAACACTGGAATGTGAGGGAGAGAACTATCCATATACTCAGATGATAATATCACCATTAATTAAGTAGAACCCTAACAGAATATCTCAGGCATTTTTCTGGGATATAACCTATAGAGACAACCATAGCCATGTCCATCCAAGAAACTATAAGGGGGATATTATGCTTAGTTGATCAAGACAACACTTGATCATAGAAGTGAAGACCATTCCATTAGGAATACTTTAGGAATCCAAACCTTGATCATTATAAATTGAGTGATGATCATAAACCCTAAGAATTTGAAGTAGAGATATTAAGAACAAGTGGATCATGCCTAATCCATGACCATGCTTTGGAGAAATAGGAGAATAATCCAAATACTAACACTTATATGATTAGTAGATGTTATTCCCCACAGGAAATCATAGGGAGGTAATTAATAAGCAACCCTACACCCATATTCCAACCCTAACTTGTGAATCACTTGGTGATCATAAGAAGAATCTTACCATATCTATGTTTCATAAATTAAAGAACCTAAGAAAACCTTAGAGTAAAACTCCATACTTTATATGGTGAGAAACCAACAATCCATTTGACCAAAGTTAACTATAAAAATAATTATTACCAATGTAGATACTTTAATGATAAATTGAGGATAATAATAGAAGTTAATTGGTAGAAGATAAAACCAATTCTCAGATCTTTAGTAATTAGAGAAGCACATAAGATATGAAGCAACTAACCATATTACCTTGGTTAGGGAGATTAAACCCTAGCACATGCAATATGGTGTCATCTCATCTCTACAACCTAGAATTAAACCTCAACCCTAGTTTAGGTATCACTATGGTGATCATAATATAAATCAGGCTATAATTGAGATTCCAAACCATATGCCATTAGGTAAATAACATTAGAACCCTATTATTGCACATTAACCAAGTCTTATGCTTCAATTCTTGAACATAAGAAAAACCTTGTGCTACATTCCATCATTAGAACCATATGTGTAGTAATCAATCATTTATCCTTGTAACCAAGATCAACCATGATGAAACAATACCTACCTTAGATACTTTCAAAAAAATAATGATAGTGCAAACCTTAAAAGGGGGTTATAATAGAAGTTATAAAACCCTAATAAGTTGGTGCTCACATAAATTCATATGTAAGTCATCCACTTCTCAAATGGAAATCAAGTCTTAATAATAACCTCTGAAATACTTTGAGTTGAAATTACCAACTCTAATAAATCATAACAGAATTGATTCACAAGAAAAAAAAAGGGAAATAAAAAATGAGAATATAAACTCATACCTATTTGCTATTATGAATAAACCCACAAGAATGAAATATAATCAAATATAAAATATTTGTTTACAATAAAGAATAGTGTAATAGTCATGGCACTATATCCTAATTCAGTTAACATAACATGAAACCTGCAAATACAATTTGAATTCCAATCAGATTCAAAATTGGAAAGAAACACAAAAACAGAAAATATAAATAAAGAAGAAAAAGAAAAGAGGAGAAAAACCCCCTGGAGCTTACCTGGCCATGGCAGCCCAGCAGCAGACCATAGTCCAGCCCATCGAGCACCCAAACCGCAGCCCAAGCACCAGCCCAACAGGCCAACCCGTACCCCTTCGTTTAGAAAAAACAGAGGACGAGTTCGTCCTCATCCTCTTCGTGTGCTGGAGGCCAGCACGAAGACGTGCTCGTCTTCCCTCTCGCGTTGGCGGCCTCCCATCGTCCGAATTCGTGACGAGGCTCGCCTCGAGCCGTATAAATAACCTGGACGAACCCTAATTGCCAATTTCTTCCTTCCCCGCTCCATTTTCCCCAATTCCGAAACCCTAGTTCACCCCGGCAATGGTCACCGCCGTCGACTGGGGCAACCCCGAGCCCCGCCGTGACCACCACTGTAATCACCGTCCTCGACTTAGTCACCATGCACAAGGAATCGAGTTGGGAAAGTCCACAGCACCTGCGCCGAGCCCGTCTTCTCCGACGCCGGTGATGGCCCAATCCGGCGAACCACGTCATCTCCGACCACGCCGTCAAGCGCATCGTCCTCCTGGTGAGCCGCTGAACCCCCTGGCATGCTCGCCTGGCTCCCTAGCGTACCGTAGCTTCGCCGCGTCGTTCGCCTGCAAGCTCCGCCACTTCGCCTCGCCGCCGGCCACTCTCCGATGACCTTTGGCTAGCGGCGCTGCTAGCACTAGGTTCCCCGTGGCATGCGGATTCGACTGAAACAAATCGCCCGTCCAAGCGCGCCCGGGATCGACGGCGCCACCGTCGATTTCCCGCCGGCAGAGAGCTTCGTTGCCACGCCTCAATTTTGACTCGGTCCACGCTGCGTGGCAGCCGACGTGGACCAAGGGCCCACAGGTCAGTGACCACGGGTAGAACCAGCAGGGTGCATTCAACAATTCTTTTCATTTTAATTCAAATTCAAAAACTGCTGCAACTTCAAATAATTGTGGAAAAATCATATTAACTCAGAAAAATAAAAATAAGACATCAAAATTCTTATAAAAGAAAAATCTATCCAATAAAAATATAAAATGAAAATTATATTTTTAATAGAAATTCAATTATTTATTACTTGTCAATTAAGCCTTTTCCTTTAATTCAAAATACAATTAAAATTCAGAAATTAGGAAAACTTTACAAAGTAAATAAAAACCAGTAAAGTAAATAAAGAAAACATTAAAACTAATTTCCTTTATCTGGAAATTATTAAATCTTTATAATTGGAATTTAAACCCTAATTAATAATTACCTTAATTATTAAATTCATTAAAAATAATAAAATGTCAAATCCAATATTATTTCTATTTCAAAGTTATTAATAACTTCAATTTCTTTAATGAAGTTATTAATCCATGGATTATAGGGTAACAAGAAAACCCTAGTTCCATATGGTAGAAAAACAGGAAATTCATCATTTCATGTGTAATCCTAAAACCCTAATGCCATTTAGACCTTAGCTCCATTACTTCATGTGAAACCTAAATTGCTTCTAACCTAAACCCTAGGTTAGAGCATGTGATTATGGTACATTCTTCAAAGCATAGAACCCTAGTAGCAAATAGATACATGTATTGGCCACATAAAATGTAGAAGACCTACCACTAATATATGGGTATCCCATGTGTTCATCATCATCAGACCTAAACAATCCAGTAGGGTTAACCAAGTGAAAACCCTAGATCCAGTTACCAAAGCCATCATCATTAATTATCCCTATTTAGCATCACACCATTGTGATGAACTCCATCAGCAACCATGCTAATATTGACATCATATCCCATACACACTAAACCGTATTAGTGTAAGATAATTATTTATCATCCCACTTAGGAGTCAACTATTTCTTACTTAGTGAATCCAATAACAAAACCTAGACAACCTCAACCTTAATTGTAATACTTCTTATTATTTAAGAAGTATGTTCTTCAAAAGTTATTCTTTTGAAGTAAAAAAAAGAATCATCATCAACCCTGCTTATAAGGACCTATAAACCCTAGCCAGCTATCACTAGCAAGATAAACCAACCTTGACAACAACCATGTATAATGAATTGCTTAGGATGCCTAGGCTTATCTTAACCTTACAAGCCCTAGGTGTCGATGAATCCAACGTTGTTGTGATCCATCTACTACTTACTCCAGCAACCAATTAGAACCATAGTAAACCATAGAACCCCACAACCCTAATTATCATACTTGTTCTTTATCAAGGAACATGTTCTTCAAAAGTTATTCTTTTGAAGTATATGATAATTAATCATTCACCATGCCATATTGTGTCAAAACTAACCACTTGTTCTTTACTTGTTAACATTATGCCAATTATCATTCTTTATGTGCGCAATTAATTACTATGACCTATTAACTACCTGTTTATAATACCAAGTAATCACACCTGAATAAGAACCTTGTATGTGAATCACTCTAAAAATGCAACACACCCTAAACCAATCATTATCACTCACTGATCCTAAATCCTCGGGGTTAGGTCACGCTTAGAGCGATTGCATCTCATTCTTATGCATTATTGCATCCTTGCCAATCTTTTAAACATCGTCCTTATCGGACGATGATGCTATTTCAGAATTTGGAGTTATTGCGTATCGAAGACCTTGTCTGCATAATCTTGCAGCCATGAAAGGCAAGTTCATCACTTGCTCATGTCATTTGAGTATTTCTATCAAATTAATTGCAAAGTATTATGGTTATCACTATTGCATAAAAATCAAAACCACTACTTTCATAACTATGAATATGACTATGTGGTGGGCAATGGAACCATGGATTGTGTTGATATGGTGGAGGTTCCATTGCAAGGGTTTATATCCATCTAGGATTAAACAACAAATGTCGCTAGTGATTCTTGTGCCGTAATACCCGTGTTAACCATAAGATCTGGAGTGGGACGGAATAGTCAATTGTATTTCCACCTCTTGTACATCAACGGATGCGCTTTACCGTAGACCCTTGATCCAAGAGAGGACAAGTGGTAGGGTGGGGGTCCCGATGAAGTCCCCACGGTAATTGCGGTCTATGATGGGTTGCAGCTGCGCGGCGAAGGAGTTCATGGTAGAGACCTGAGCTCGTTGTCGTGGTCGGGGGCCGTCCTTAATTGGTATAAGAGCACCGGCGAGGACCCAGGGTCGGAGTTTGCATCAACGGGTGGGTGTATGAGGTAGCGGAGGAATATGATTGGCTATGACCTTATACCGGGCCTCACACCAAAGGAAGTGTGGACGAGAACATGACTCGGTTGGCACCAAGGTTAAGATCTCTTATGGGTAAAGCAACACACCTCTGCAGAGTGTAAAGAAGCTGTGACTGTCACTCCCTGTTCGGGATATGGAAGCTGCGAACGCTGCCGGAAAGGAGCTCCATGAAGTTCTAGTAAACCGGTGAAGGCCGACGGACATAGTTCTTTTGAATAAAAGCAACCTCTTGAAGAAATGATTATGAAAACCTGCATTGGTATTAGACTTTACGGTCTAATGCGTAGCTAGTGCATTAAACACCTCTTTCCTATAATGAACTTGTTGAGTACGCTCGTACTCATCCCACTCTTAAATCCCCTGCTTAGATATGGAGGCATCGAAGGAGTATTTACAGTGCAACTCGAAGATCGAGGAGTCAACAACTACTTCAAGAAACAGGACATATCAGAGAAGTCAGATACCACATCCAACAAGGAGAAACCTAGATTAGCAATAGAAAGGAACTAGCTTCCTAAACTTAGCTCCTATTTAGCTAGAATCTATTCATAGCCTCTGTAGCTAGTTAAATACTCTACAAATAGAGTTCGTGTTAGGATTAGACTACGAGTCGTTCTCCTGGAGTTTATTTGCAGTTTTACCTCATTATAAAGTAGGAGGCTGTGCTGATCTTTTGTAAAGAGTCTGTGTTGTAATTCTATAGACATGCCTTGGACACGCGCATATGTTTCTGTTGTACCACTCTGAGCGATATAATACTAGTGGAACGGTGTTTCATTGGTGTTATATCAGACTTACATACTACACCATGCAGTGGTATGCCGGGTCACCACAAAAGGGTAGGCCTTTGGTCCCGGTTTACCAACCGGGACCAAAGGTTTTCGAGGCCTGACACGGCCTGCCACGCCCTGCTACAGCCCCTTTAGTCCCGGTTTGTATTACAAACCGGGAGCAAAGACCCGAAATGAACCGGGACTAGAGGGTGAGGTCGCTCCGCGCCGGTCGAACCGGGACCAATGCCCCCTGGTCCCGACTCGTTTTAAAACCGGGACTAATGCTCTCAGCGGTGCTAGACAAAAGGCATGTTTTCTACTAGTGAATAGTGTCACCACATTACTACATTACTTTGTCTTTCTCGGTTTGCTGTTATGTGAACGTTGAGAGGTCGTCGTACTTCCAGGTGTCATGCATGTGTTGCTGTTGAGATGACATCTACGGCCTCCGGGCCAGACTGCTCGGAGAAACCGTACACGTCGCTAGGTATGCATCGCTCGGAAGCTTTACCCGACTTGTGGAGAGAAATGCGACGAGGGCAGTAGATGGCTAGATGTACGAGAAGAAGCTTTGTACAAGGGGGAGTGTTAAGATTCAACGGACGCACGTACGGAACCGACTTGAAGCAAGGTGTCATTAGCAAATGTAGTTAGCTTAGGCACGTGTTAATTATGTCCAAAGCGTCGTACGGACGCCTTCTCGTACGCCAAGAGGCATCTCTTTGTAAACAGGCGCCTGTACAAGGCGTCCCAAACTCCTGTATAAATAGGGCTTTGCGCACAAGCAATAGGTCACAAAATTTACTCTCAATCTTTGAGTTCTAACAATTTGATGGCCTTCTGGCAATACTTAATGTATACAAAACTATCTAGAAGTATTTAGTTGTTTGTGGTCTCAATAAGAAAGAATTTGATTACGATAACAATTATGAAAAAATAGGATAATTATAGGATCCGTGAGCCGAATTGCATTTCTGAAAGATAGAATTGCTTTTAACTTATCTTGAACTGCAAGTAAATCTCTCATTTCTCTATATATAGTTGCCCGATAGGCTAAGTAGAACATCTAAAGGTGTGTTCGGTTCCAGAACCAGGGGGACGTAATGGAATGGTTCCATTCCGATGTTATGGGATGGTTCCGACCCCGTGTTTGGTTCAGAAAAAATCGAGAAATGGAATGGTTCCATTTTCTGTTGGGTTCTAAACATGATTTTTTTTGTCCAAATCAAAATCAACATAAGAATTTTTTTTGCGCAAATCAAAATCAACACAGGCCAAAATCAACAAGCAACACGGGAGGATCACGGTCTGGCAGCCGCGCATGCTAGGCCGCCGCCGCGCGCTGAGACGAGAGAGAAAGCGGCAGCGCATGAGAGAATAGAGAGAAATAACGAGATGGTTAGCGTCTGCCGCGACATTTTTTTTTGTTCGCTTGGTGATGGTTAGCGCTTCGTTCCTCAAGATTTTGCCAAATCGGTCAGACGAGCTCCTTCCACATTTATACGGTATATTCCATTCTGAGAAACTGCTTGGTTTCATTCTTTCTACCCAACCGAACACCGAAACGGGTGCTAGGTGCAGAACCATCCCGTTTCATTCCACCTGATTTCCAGAACATACCCTATGTCCATAAGCCAATTGCCATAGTCTGACCGTGACGCTAACAAGCAGACCTGTAAAAAATCATCAAACAGACCGGAGACTTTTCAGCCGGTTCAATACCAGGAGCTGACTTTTACACAGGCGCCGCTTGCACCTCCGGTTTACAACCGAGTCCTCATCGAGTGGTATCAACTCGCAATCCGCTTGCGCCGACCATGGTTACCAGATCAGATGGAGCAAGTACACCTGGGTCAATCGGTAATTTCTCCACGTAGGAAAAACCCAGCCAGAAACGACAGGCTGTATGTTCCCCCGTTGGCTTGATCTGACCACATTTCCGTACGGAAAATGATCCAGAGGCTGCGTCGATTCCAAGCTCCTAGGGTCAAATTGGCTGCTGGTAAATGACTTTCGCGCATGCCCTAGGCTAATTTTGGTTAGTTTGGTGTTTTACGGGCATTCGCCTGCGTGCATCGCAGAGTTTTATAAAGCAGACTTAAATTTGGCCTGCGAGATAGTTGATTCAAGTGTTTCTAATGAGTCCCTTTCATCTAATCTAGTTTATCTTAAGCATTTTCCGATCTACATAACAGTGTTTCGATTTAAGATAAGATCTTCATGAAAAAAATAAGTCTTGATGTTGTGAATCTATTCCCACAATCATTTCGGAGTTTCATCGAGTTTTTAAATGCCAATTTCGTGTTTCCTTTGAAGCTTTTTTAGTCGAAATTTGTCAAATTCATGGGACTCAATCAACCGTTTGAAATTTTCTTGGAGGAGTAAGTTCATCTTGTTATTTTACACAACTTTCATGTTCTTAGTTTTTCATTTTGATATTGGTAGATGAGTGTTTTTTCGTCTTCCTAATACACTGTATGAAGTTGTAGATCCACTCGTATACGAATGGCAAAACCAAAAAGTTTAAAAACAAAAGTTGTGTGAAACGGTGTGGTAGACTACTCCTCGAAGGAAACTTCAAATGGACAACCAAGTCCCCACGGATTTGACAAAATTCGTCCAAATAAGCTCCAAGGATACATGAAATCATGCTTTAAACACTCGAGGAAACTATTAACCTGCCACGGGAATAGAATCACAACATCTAGGCGCATCTCTTTCATGTACACTTTATCTCGAATTGAACCATGGTTATGTAGATTAGAGTCGACTAAGATGAACTAGTTTGCTAAAACACAATGCACTCAAAGTATCATGCTACATAGTTGCAACCAAACCTGGTACCTGTTTTCTCCCATTGTGTGTAAATATGCTTTGTTAGCATTTAAACTAGATGCAGAACATGATTTTGAACTTGACCTAGTCCATCATGGTTCTAGGGAGAAGATCTCTGCAGATGCAACAAAAACGTTCGAGTAACCAAACTGACCCCTAGTGTGTTAAAAAGTACGAAAAAATATATGGGTGTTCATAAAATGTGTCTTTACATTCTCTAGAATTTTCAAAACCATATTTAAAATACACAAAGAGAAATATGTGAATAGTGTCATCTTGTGTTTTGTTCTTTTATATTTATGTTATGGCATTCATATTAGATTTCTCCTCTTGTTTCTCTAAGGTTATTTAGAATTTAGTGATGCAAGTTATAGAAAATGTAAACACACATTTTGTGAACAACCACAAATTTATTTCCAATTTTTTGACACTTATAATTTAAATTTTGAAGAGTGGTATCATAGTATCAAATCAGGCGAAGTTTCTCTTCGACTCCACCATGTACCTTTCCCCGCCACTAGGTGCCTTCGCTTCTTCGGCGAGGTCCCATCCCTCCGTCGCCATCGACCTCCGCCACTCGGTGCCCCGCATATCCAGCGAGGTCCCGCCTCTCCGCGGACATTGACACCCGCCACCATGAGCTCTCTACACCGACGCCCCGTTGACCCAAGCCCGGCCGCCGATGGTCATGACAAGCATGGTTTTGCAGGTGGTCTTCATCGCAGGAGAGCAGACTGTCCACCTTGGGTAGCCTGATGCAGTCTTCCTTGGGTTGTCGTGGCCGACCGCGTGGTGGTCACCCCACACTAGACCTCAGCTAAAAGTAGTAGTCTCAATAAGTTGACATCTCCAGACGAACCAAAGCCGACATCAGCCCATCTGACAGCAACTTAACGGTAATTAAGTAAGAGGATAATTAGTGGTGGTAGTAGAGGGCAAGCGAAGAGAGAGATGGCGCTTCCGTGGGCGACGAGGCCAGGCTGGGACGCCTTTCTCGTCGCGGACATGACTTCGTCGTCCATCTCTTCCAGATGCCCACGCCGCCACGCATCACTCGGCATTATATAAACACCACCGGGTGCAAAGATAGAATCCACCGTTAGCTTACAACTTCCAGCTTCAAGTGCAAGAAGCAAGCCATAGCTTACACGCAGTTACTCCAGCCATATCCACCACTCTCCAGCTTCTGGTGGCCGTAGCATCCATTAATCGCAGAGATGAGCTCGGTGTGCGCGCGGCCCGCGGGGTTCTCTGGAGTGGTGAAGTGCCAGCGCCGGGCGCGGGTGAGGGTGTCGGCCGTGTCGGCGGCGTCGGCAGCGAAGACTACGATGTACGAGGTGCTGTCGGTGGGGACGTCGGCGGGGCCGGAGGAGATCAAGGCGGCCTACAGGCGCGCGGCGCTGCGGTGGCACCCGGACACTTGCCCGGGCGGCGCCGACCGGTTCATGATGGCGCGCGAGGCCTACGAGGTGCTCTCCGACCCCGAGCGCAGGCGAGGCTACGACATAGAGCTGCGCTTCGGCGGCGGCGCCGGGTCCTCCCAGGAGGCGCGGCGAGCGGGGTTCGCGGACTTTGAGGAGCAGCTGGCCGCGTTGCAGTGGAGGCAGGCGGAGGCGCGAGGGACGTGGGGGTACAGGATGCGCCGCGCCGCCGCGCAGACGTCGTCGTCGCACTAGTCGAAACCGCCGCGCCTTTGCTCTGTTCTATTGTATAGTTTATCTTTGCTTCTCCCAATCTTACGCCGTGTGTTTCGGCCGACTGGTGAAATACTGGAGTATTGTAGCGTAGTACCAGTAAAGTGAAAAAAAAAGACGGTAACTATTTTGACTAAGAAAACCCTGTTCAAATTGCAGTGGGTGGACTATAATTGTATAAACTTTTATAGCTTAGCACACTATTTAGGCATGTTCATTCGGATTGAAAAAGGTAATATATGGTACATAACTAATTCTACATGTATCAGATGAAACATGTCACAATAGCTTCCTTGCTGCATAAAAGTCCAAGAGGAACAATTGACTCAGTATCTAGAATATGTTTTTCCATAAGCATAACATAGTTGCATAATTCATAATCCAAGGGTAAAGCCATGTTACACTTGTTTCCATACATATTAATCCGCTCCTTGACCTGTTTTCTCATCCTTTTAAACCACAAATGAAGAAAAATAAACTATCAAATATACCTCTTTAAACCAATTAAATAAATCTCCATAAAATCACGATGTTTTACAAAACAATTACTTCAATACTTACTTCCAAAATCTCGTTCCTTGTTGCACCTCGCCTTGTATGCTCGTTACATGGACTAAGCAGCCTTAACAAGAAATGGAATGCATTCATGACGATGCGAAATATATATTGGAATAAGTATAGTATAATATTTGACCCACAAGAAGCATCAAATGAACTAAATGGTCTTGCACCATGCCTACATGCATCTAAAAGTTCAATTCCAAAGTAAAAAAAAGCGTGCGTACGCTCAATTTTATGGTATAAATAGATCACCCCTCTGTGAGACTTTATGCATGATAGGAAAAGTTCCACCTTAAATATGAATTGTTAAGAAAATTTTAGTGCACCGAAGAAATCACATTAGGTTTCAAACTATTGACAACTTTCTAACTCTTAAATGCTTAAAAATTATACTAATCCATCAAAGCGCAGATTGAACCATGCGAATGAGTTACATTTACTACATGTCTCGATAAAAAAAAAGATGGTGATTTTTTTACTTAACAAACATTCAAGGAAGTGATGGATCATGTAGGCAAGCTTGAGAAGGAACATATGACGATGGTGCTAGAAACGGGATGATGCATAGCAAGGGAGATGGAGGTATCAAGAAGGACCTTATGGAGAATCAAGAAGAGGATAAAAAAGACAGACTTACCCCTTTGAAGAATTAGACCCATGCGTGGTCTCTTCCTTCTTCCTTGAGCCTCTCCTCTCTTGACCCCCCCCCCCGCCGATCTCTCCCCCTCCCGTCGTCGGCGGCCATGGTGGCCGGCTTCGAGTGTGAGAGGGTCTGTCTCCTTGTAGTTCTAGGTTTCTTCCTAGTTAGGTCTTCCCCGACAAATAAAAGACGGTCATATCTGGATTGGGTGTTGTCCTGCTTTGTGCTCCTCTTCCTCAAGCTCTTGGCAGCGAGGTTGGAGGGCGGAGTAGGCTACACGTCGGGTCTTATGCTGGCACCTATTTGCCGAATCCATGGTGATGTTTGATACGTCTCCAACGTATCTATAATTTCTTATGTTCCATGCTAGTTTTATGATAATACCAACATGTTTTAGTCATACTTTATAATGTTTTTATACGTTTTCCGGGACTAACCTATTAACAAGATGCCGCAGTGCCAGTTCCTGTTTTCTGCTGTTTTTTATTTCAGAAAAGTTAGTTTACGGATATTCTCGGAATTGGACGAAACAAAAGCCCACGGTCTTATTTTCCACGGAGCCTTCCAGAACACCGAAGAGGAGACGATGAGGGGACGCGAGGCGGCCACACCATAGGGGGGCACGGCCCCACCCCTGGCCACGCCGCCATATGGGGTGGGCCCCTCGGGCGTCCCCCGACTCTGCCCCTTCGCCTATATATTCCTTCCGTCTCGAAAACCCTATTACCGAGAGCCACAATACGATAAAAGTTCCAGAGACGCCGCCGCCGTCAAACCCCATCTCGGGGGGTTCTGGAGGGTGATACGTCTCCAACGTATCTATAATTTCTTATGTTCCATGCTAGTTTTATGACAATACCAACATGTTTTAGTCATACTTTATAATGTTTTTATGCATTTTCCGGTACTAACCTATTAACAAGATGCCGAAGCGCCAGTTCCTGTTTTCTGCTGTTTTTGGTTTCAGAAATCCTACACAGGAAATATTCTCGGAATTGGACGAAATAAAAGCCAAACTTCCTATTTTCCACGGAGGGTTCCAGAACATCGAAAGAGAGTCGGAGGCGGCCAGCAGGGGGCCCACACCATAGGGGGGCGTGGGCCCCAGCCCTGGCCGCGCCACCTGGTGGGGAGGCCACCCCATGGCTCCTCCGAGGCCGCCCTTCCGCCTATATATTCTCCCCGTCGCGAAAACCCTAAAATAACAAGTCATATTCCACGAAGAGTTCCGTAGCCGCCGCCATCGCGAAGACAAGTTTCGGGGGACAGAAGTCTCTGTTCCGGCACGCCGCCGGGACGGGGAATTGCCCTCGGATTCATCTCCATCGACACCACCGCCATCTTCATCGCCGTTGCTGTCTCCCATGATGAGGAGGGAGTAGTTCTCCCCCGAGGCTGAGGGCTCTACCGGTAGCTATGTGGTTCATCTCTCTCTCCCATGATGTGATCTTTATGTGATTATGAGCTTTGTATCACTATTAATCTATGTGCTACTCTAGTGATGTTATTAAAGTAGTCTATTCCTCCTCCATGATGTAAAGTTGACAGTGTGTGCAACATGTAGTACTTGGCGTAGGTTATGATTGTAATCTCTTGTAGATTATGAAGTTAACTATTACTATGATAGTATTGATGCCATCTATTCTCCCTTTCATAGCTATTGTTGACAGTGTGTATGCTATGTTAGTACTCGGTCTACTCGTGTGTGATTCCTTTATGACGTTGTGGAGCTTGTTTACTCCGGCTTGAGGGTGCTCTTGTAGCCCTACACAATGAATGGTGTTTGTTATCCAACAAGAGAGTGTTTGAGAGTAGCACAAGTGAGGAGAAGTTATTTATTTATTATGTGATCATTGTTGAGAGTGTCCACTAGTGAAAGTATGATCCCTAGGTCTTGTTTCTAAGCATTGAAACACCGTTTCCAACAAGTTCTGCTACATGTTCGCTTGCTGCCATTTTTATTTCAGATTGCAGTTGCTACTTATAATCATCCATATTACTTGTATTTCACTATATCTTCGCCGAACTAGTGCACCTATACATCTGACAAGTGTATTAGGTGTGTTGGGGACACAAGAGACTTCTTGTATCTTAATTGCAGGGTTGCTTGAGAGGGATATCCTTGACCTCTACCTCCCTGAGTTCGATAAACCTTGGGTGATTCACTTAAGGGAAACTTGCTGCTGTTCTACAAACCTCTGCTCTTGGAGGCCCAACACTGTCTACAAGAATAGAAGCACACGTAGACATCAAGCTATTTTCTGGCGCCGTTGCCGGGGAGGTAAGGTAAAAGGTATTCACATCCTCCGACTACTAAGCTATTTCCTAGCACTGTTGCCAGTGTGTAAGTGCTCGAAGGTATTTCCTTTAGATCCTGCAATTATATCTTTTTGTTTCTTTTTTTTATTTTCACTAGTTAGGCTTAATGGAAAACAACAACAAAATGAGAGATCTTTATGAACTTTATCTTGAATTAGGACATGATGTGTTTGAAGAGAAAATTAAGAAACCTATGGAACTTTATATGCATGCTAATGGCAATGTTATTAGTATGAATGCTTTGAACACCATTTTTGCTAATGCTATGGAAAATTCTAAGCTTGGGGAAGCTGGTTTTGAGGAGCATGATATTTTTAGTCCCCCAAGTTTTGAGGAGAAAATTTACTTTGATGATACTTTACCTCCTATATATGATGATTGTGGTGATGAGAATAATAATGATAGCTATCTTATTGAATTTGCTCCCAGTAAAATTAATAGTAATGACTATGCTTATGTGGAGAGTAATAATTTTATGCATGTAGCTCATGATAAGAATGTTTCATGTGATAGTTATATTGTTGAGTTTGTTCATGATGCTACTGAAAGTTATTATGAGAGAGGGAAACATGGTTATATGCATCTTAATAATATTAAGTTTCCCCTCTTTATGTTGAGAATCTTGAAGTTGCGCTTGTGTTTCCTTCCTATGCTTGTTGCATTATGCTTACATGACTTGTTTATTTACAAGATTCCTTTTCATAGGAAGTGGGTTAGGCTTAACTGTGTTTTGAATTTGCTTCTTGATGCTCTCTTTTGCTTCAACTCTTATTTCTTGCGCGAGCATCATTAAAATTACTGAGCCCATCTTAATGGCTATAAAGAAAGCACTTCTTGGGAGATAACCCATGTTTTATTTTGCTACTGTTTTGTTCTATCTTGGAAGTTGATACTACTGTAGCAACCTCTCCTTATCTTTATTTTATTGCATTGTTGTTCCAAGTAAAGTCTTTGATAGTAGGGTTGATACTAGATTTGGATTACTGCGTAGAAACAGATTTCTTACTGTCACGAAATTGAGCAGCCCTGTCTGTAGGTAACTCAGAAAAATCTGCCAATTTACGTGCGTGATCCTCAGATATGTACGCAACTTTCATTCAATGTGAGCTTTTTCATCTGAGCCAAGTTAAGTGCCCCAGGAAAATTCGTCTTAACGGACTGTTCTGTTTTGACAGATTCTGCCTTTTATTTCGCATTGCCTGTTTTGCTATGTTTGATGGATTCCTTTGTTCCATTGACTTTCATTAGCTTTGGGCAATGTCCAGTGATTATGTCACCTCTGAACATGTGAATTTTTGATTATGCACTGACCCTCTAATGAGTTTGTTTTAAGTTTGGTGTGGAGGAAGTTTTTAAGGGTCAAGAGAGGAGGATGATATACTATGATCAAGAAGAGTAAAAAGTCTAAGCTTGGGGATGCCCCCGTGGTTCATCCCTGCATATTTCAAGAAGACTGAAGCATCTAAGCTTGGGGATGCCCAAGGCATCCCCTTCTTCATCGACAACTTATCAGGTCACCTCTAGTGAAACTATATTTTTATTCCGTCACATCTTATGTACTTTTACTTGGAGCGTCTGTTTGTTTTTATTTTTGTTTATGTTTGAATAAACTCATGCTTATGTGGGAGAGAGACACGCTCCGTTTTTTCATATGAACACTGGTGTTCTTAGTTCTATCTTTAATGTTCATGGCGGAGTTGAAAACCGCTTCGTTAATTTCTATTTGGTTGGAAACAGAAAATGCTTCATATTGTCTTGAATAACTTGATACTTGGCAATTGTTTTGAGCTCTCATAGATCATGTTTAAGCTCTTGCATCATGTAGTTTAAACCTATTAGTGGAGAACTACCGTAGAGCTTGTTGAAATTTGGTTTGCATGATTGGTCTCTCTAAAGTCTAAATATTTTCTGGTAAAAGTGTTTGAACAACAAGGAAGACAGTGTAGAGTCTTATAATCCTTGCAATATGTTCTTATGTAAGTTTTGCTGTACCGGTTCATATATACTTGTGTTTGCTTCAAACAACCTTGCTAGCCAAAGCCTTGTACTGAGAGGGAATACTTCTCGTGCATCCAAATCCTTGAGCCAAAACCTATGCCATTTGTGTCCACCATATCTACCTACTATGTGGTATTTTCCGCCATTCCAAGTAAATACTTCATGTGCTACCTTTAAATAATTCAAAAGCTATTATCTCTTATTTGTGTCAATGTTTTATAGCTCATGAGGAAGTATGTGGTGTTTATCTTTCAACCTTGTCATTTACTTCTGACAGACTTTCACCAATGGACTAGTGGCATATCCGCTTATCCAATAATTTTGCAAAAAGAGCTGGCAATGGGGTGCCCAGCCCCAATTAATTAACTTGCATTAATAATTCTCTTCACATGCTTTGCCCTGATCTATCAGTAAGCAACTTAATTTTGCAAATAGACACTCCTCCATGGCATGTGAATGTTGGAAGGCACCCAAGGATTCGGTTAGCCATGGCTTGTGTAAGAAAAAGGTTGGGAGGAGTGTCAACAATAATGAAACTAAAATACATGTGTAAACAAAAGAGAAGAGGGATGATCTACCTTGCTGGTAGAGATAACGTCCTTCATGGGAGCCGCTCTTGAAAGTCTGGTTGATAAGGTAGTTAGAGTACCCGCTACCATTCGTTGACAACAACAAACACCTCTCAAAACTTTACTTTTATGCTCTCTATATGATTTCAAAACTTAAAAAGCTCTAGCACATGATTTAATCCCTGCTTCCCTCTGCGAAGGGCCTTTCTTTTACTTTATGTCGAGTCAGTTTACCTACTTCTTTCTATCTTAGAAGCAAACACTTGTGTCAACTGTGCATTGATTCTTACATACTTGCTTATTTGCATTCATCATATTACTTTGTGTTGACAAATATCCATGAGATATGCATGTTGAAGTTGAAAGCAATTGCTGAAACTTAAATCTTCCTTTGTGTTGCTTCAAAACCTTTTATTAAGGATCTATTGCTTTATGAGTTAACTCTTATGCAAGACTTATTGATGCTTGTCTTGAAAGTACTATTCATGAAAAGTTTTGCTATATGTTATCTATTTGTTAGCAAACTATAGATCATTGCCTTGAGTCACTTCATTCATCTCATATGCTTTACAATAGTATGATTAAGATTATGTTGGTAGCATGTCACTTCGAAATTATCCTTTTTATCGTTTACCTACTCGAGGGCGAGTAGGAACTAAGCTTGGGATGCTTGATACGTCTCCAACGTATCTATAATTTCTTATGTTCCATGCTAGTTTTATGACAATACCAACATGTTTTAGTCATACTTTATAATGTTTTTATGCATTTTCCGGTACTAACCTATTAACAAGATGCCGAAGCGCCAGTTCCTGTTTTCTGCTGTTTTTGGTTTCAGAAATCCTACACAGGAAATATTCTCCGAATTGGACGAAACAAAAGCCAAACTTCCTATTTTCCACGGAGGGTTCCAGAACATCGAAAGAGAGTCGGAGGCGGCCAGAAGGGGGCCCACACCATAGGGGGGTGCGGGCCTAGCCCTGGTCGCGCCACCTGGTGGGGAGGCCACCCCCTGGCTCCTCCGAGGCCGCCCTTCCGCCTGTATATTCTCCTCGTCGCGAAAACCCTAAAATAACAAGTCATATTCCACGAAAAGTTCCGTAGCCGCCGCCATCGCGAAGACATGTTTCGGGGGACAGAAGTCTCTGTTCCGGCACGCCACCGGGACGGGGAATTGCCCCCGGAGTCATCTCCATCGACACCACCGCCATCTTCATCGCCGTTGCTGTCTCCCATGATGAGGAGGGAGTAGTTCTCCCCGAGGCTGAGGGCTCTACCGGTAGCTATGTGGTTCATCTCTCTCTCCCATGGTGTGATCTTTATGTGATCATGAGCTTTGTATCACTATTAATCTATGTGCTACTCTAGTGATGTTATTAAAGTAGTCTATTCCTCCTCCATGATGTAAAGTTGACAGTGTGTGCATCATGTAGTACTTGGCGTAGGTTATGATTGTAATCTCTTGTAGATTATGAAGTTGACTATTACTATGATAGTATTGATGTGATCTATTCCCCCTTTCATAGCTATTGTTGACAGTGTGTATGCTATGTTAGTACTCGTTCTAAATTGCAACGGTCTATTATGCACTCTAGAGGTTACTTTAATATGAACTCCGGATTCACTCTCCACGGTGTGACGGTGATAGTGTGCGCATCGTGTGTGATTCCTTTATGACGTTGTGGAGCTTGTTTACTCCGGCTTGAGGGTGCTCTTGTAGCCCTACACAATGAATGGTGTTTGTTATCCAACAAGAGAGTGTTTGAGAGTAGCACAAGTGAGGAGAAGTTATTTATTTATTATGTGATCATTGTTGAGAGTGTCCACTAGTGAAAGTATGATCCCTAGGCCTTGTTTCTAAGCATTGAAACACCGTTTCCAACAAGTTCCGCTACATGTTCGCTTGCTGCCATTTTTATTTCAGATTGCAATTGCTACTTATAATCATCCATATTACTTGTATTTCACTATCTCTTTGCCGAACTAGTGCACCTATACATCTAACAAGTGTATTAGGTGTGTTGGGGACACAAGAGACTTCTTGTATCTTAATTGCAGGGTTGCTTGAGAGGGATATCCTTGACCTCTACCTCCCTGAGTTCGATAAACCTTGGGTGATTCACTTAAGGGAAACTTGCTGCTGTTCTACAAACCTGTGCTCTTGGAGGCCCAACACTGTCTACAAGAATAGAAGCACACGTAGACATCAGAGGGCTCTACATCACCATCCCGCCTCCGGACTGATGCGTGAGTAGTTCATCCTTGGACTACGGGTACATAACAGTAGCTAGATGGTTGTCTTCTCCTCTTGTGCTATCATGTTTAGATCTTGTGAGCTGCCTATCATGATCGAGATCATCTATTTGTAATGCTACATATTGTGTTTGTTGGGATCCGATGAATATGGAATACTATGTCAAGTTGATTATTGATCTATCATATATGTTATTTATGTTCTTGCATGCTCTCCGTTGCTAGTAGAGGCTCTGGCCAAGTTGATACTTGTGACTCCAAGAGGGAGTATTTATGCTCGATAGTGGGTTCATGTCTCCATTGAATCTGGGGGAGTGACAACAACCCCTAAGGTTGTGGATGTGCTGTTGCCACTAGGGATAAAACATCAATGCTTTGTCTAAGTATATTTGTATTGTTTACATTACGCATAGTACTTAATGCAATTGTCTGTTGTTTGCAACTTAATACTGGAAGGGGTGCGGATGCTAACCCGAAGGTGGACTTTTTAGGCATAGATGCATGTCGGATGGCGGTCTATGTTCTTTGTCGTAATGCCCTAAGTAAATCTCATAGTAGTCATCATGATATGTATATGCTTCTCTATTTGTCAATTGCCCAACTGTAATTTGTTCACCCAACATGCTATTTATCTTATTGGAGAGACACCACTAGTGAACTGTGGACCCCGGTCCATTATTTTACATCTGAAATACAACCTACTGCAATCATTATTCTCTGTTGTTCTTTGCAAGCAAACATCATTCTCCACACCATACGTAATCCTTTGTTTTCAGCAAGCCGTGAGATTGACAACCTCACTGTTAATTTGGGGCAAAGTAGTTTGATTGTGTTGTGCAGGTTCCACGTTGGCGCCGGAATCACTGGTGTTGCGCCGCACTACACTCCTTCACCAACAACCTTCACGTGGCCTTCATCTCCTACTGGTTCGATAAACTTTGGTTTCTTACTGAGGAAAAACTTGTTGCTGTACTCATCATACCTTCCTCTTGGGGTTCCCA
The DNA here is from genome assembly GCF_022539505.1 of Lolium rigidum. Classification (NCBI taxonomy): domain Eukaryota; kingdom Viridiplantae; phylum Streptophyta; class Magnoliopsida; order Poales; family Poaceae; genus Lolium; species Lolium rigidum. The sequence continues at coordinate 23,729 of NW_025899843.1, forward strand.
ACGGACGTGTGCTTTACCGTCACAAGGAGCTGCCTTCCACGCCAGCAGCAACCTCTTTTCTGGCGCCGTTGCCGGGGAGATCAAGACACGCTGCAAGGGGAGTCTCTCACACCCAATCTCTTTACTTTATTTTTTGTCTTGCTTTATTTTATTTTCTGTTTTGTTTGCTTTCTTTATATCAAAAACAGAAAAAAATAGTTACTTGCATTTACTTTATTTATTAGTTTACCTTTGTTTATTTCATCATGCTTCTCCCTAATTTTACTTTGAAAGATATATCGGTAGGGCATGGGTCTATCATTGGAAGAGATAATATAGAATTTTTTTTCACTCATGTTAGTACGGTTAAAGATTTTGAAGATAGATCCTTGGTGGAACTTGCTCCTAATTATGAAATTGCTACTGCCTCTTTAGTGCACATGTTGGAAGCTAGATTTGTTAATCTTAACCCTATAATGCAACATATGTTTCTTACACTCTGTGATATGGAAGGAGAAAAGAAAGATTTTGTTTTAGAAACCCTTCTTAGAGAATTTGGTTATGTAGCTAGAGAAGCTAGGAAAGTCTTTATTAAACATAAGATGCTTGGCTTTTATAACAATTTTGCAAATACCCTTAAAAAGATGGAAAAAGATAGGCTAAAATACACTAATAAAGCCAATTGTGAGGGGAAGATTAAAATACCAATACCTCATAAACTCATAGGAATGCATGAGGCAGTAGAATTTTTTTATTTTCTTGGATTGTTCCTGAAAATTTGTTTGAGGAGGATAGTATGCCTAAGAGTAACGAAAGAGGAGTTTCTTACATAGATAAGATACAATGCATAGTTGAGAAAACTCCAAACTCCTCTGTTGATGCTTCTTCTCTTGATGTTACTTGATTTGCACTTTCTGCGCCTAGCTGAAAGGCGTTAAAGAAAAGCGCTTATGGGAGACAACCCATTATTTTATTTCTGCAATTTTTGTTTTATATTTGAGTCAAGGTGCTTGTTACTACTGTAGCAATACCTTTGTATCTTTATTTTCTTGCATTGTTGTGCCAAGTAAAGTCTTTGATAGTAAAGTTGATACTAGATTTGGATTCCTGCGCAGAAACAGATTTTTACCTGTCACGAATTTGAGTTGAACTCTCTGTAGGAAACTCGTAAAATGCTGAAACAATTCACGCGTGATCCTGAGATATGTACGCAACTTTCGTTCAATTTGAGCTTTTTCATCTGAGCCTGTTAAGTGCCTCGAAAAAATTAGTCTTTACGGACTGTTCTGTTTTGACAGATTCTGCCTTTTATTTCGCATTGCCTCTTTTACTGTGTTGAGTGGATTTCTTTGTTCCATTAACTTTCAGAAGCCTTGGGTAATGTCCAGAAGTGTTGGGAATGATTGTGTCCTTGCTGAACATGTGAATTTTTGATTATGCACTGATACGTCTCCGACGTATCGATAATTTCTTATGTTCCATGCCACATTATTGATGATATCTACATGTTTTATGCATACTTTATGTCATATTTATGCGTTTTCCGGAACTAACCTATTGACGAGATGCCGAAGGGCCGGTTCCTGTTTTCTGCTGTTTTTGGTTCCGAAATCCTAGTAAGGAAATATTCTCGGAATCGGACGAAATCAAGGCCCAGCATCCTATTTTTCCACGAAGCTTCCAGAACACCCGAGAGTCGCCAGAGGAGGGCCACAGGGGCCCCAGATGACAGGGTGGCGCGGCCAGGGCCTGGGCCGCGCCCCCCTAGTGTGTCACCGCCTTGTCGCCCCTCCGACTCCGCCTCTTCGCCTATAAAAAGGTCCCTGACCTAAATCTTCGATAAGAAAAAGCCACGGTACGAGAAATCTTCCAGAGCCGCCGCCATCGCGAAGCCAAGATCTGGGGGACAGGAGTCTCTGTTCCGGCACGCCGCCGGGACGGGGAAGTGCCCCGGAAGGCTCCTCCATCGACACCACCGCCATCTTCATCAACGCTGCCGTCTCCCATGAGGAGGGAGTAGTTCTCCATCGAGGCTCGGGGTCTGTACCGGTAGCTATGTGGTTAATCTCTCTCCTATGTGCTTCAATACAATAATCTCATGAGCTGCCTTACATGATTGAGATTCATATGATGATGCTTGTAATCTAGATGTCATTATGCTAGTCAAGTGGGTTTTACTTATGTGATCTCCGGAGACTCCTTGTCCCACGTGTGTAAAGGTGACAGTGTGTGCACCGTGTGGGTCTCTTAGGCTATATTTCACAGAATACTTATTCACTTATTATGAATGGCATAGTGAAGTGCTTATTTATATCTCTTTATGATTGCAATGTGTTTTGTATCACAATTTATCCGTGTGCTACTCTAGTGATGTTATTAAAGTAGTTTATTCCTCCTGCACGGTGTAATGGTGACGAGTGTGTGCATCCGTGTTAGTACTTGGCGTAGGCTATGATTATGATCTCTTGTAGATTATGAAGTTAACTATTGCTATGATGGTATTGATGTGATCTATTCCTCCTACATAGTGTGAAGGTGACGAGTGTGCATGCTATGTTAGTACTTGGTTTAGTCGTGTTGATCTTTCATGCACTCTAAGGTTATTTAAATATGAACATTGAATTGTGGAGCTTGTTAACTCCGGCATTGAGGGTTCGTGTAATCCTACGAAATTAGTGGTGTTCATCATCCAACAAGAGAGTGTAGAGTATGCATTTATCTATTCTGTTATGTGATCAAAGTTGAGAGTGTCCACTAGTGAAAGTCTAATCCCTAGGCCTTGTTCCTAAATACTGCTATCGCTGCTTGTTTACTGTTTTACTGCGTTACTACTGCTGCGTTACTACTGCTTGTTTACTGTCCTGGGCAAAGCACTTTTCTGGTGCCGTTGCCACTGCTCATACTTATTTATGATAATACCTCTTTCCATACATTAATTATAATTTGGTGGAGGAGCTTATACCAAAGCAGTTAAATTACAGGCTAATTCTTAATACTAAAATAGGATACAATTTCTGGTTTAAAATCTAACTTAATTTTGCCATTTGCGCGATAGCGCAACAGGTCATCTAGTGGCTATAAAGAAAGAACTTCTTGGGAGATAACCCATGTGCTTATTTTGCTACAGTACTTTTATTTTGTATTTGTGTCTTGGAAGTTGTTAGTACTGTAGCAACCTCTCCTTATCTTATTTTATTGCATTGTTGTGTCAAGTAAAGTCTTTGATAGAAAGATTGATACTAGATTTGGATTGCTGCGCAGTTACAGATTTCTTTGCTGTCACGAATTTCGACCTGCATCTCTGTAGGTAGCTCAGAAAAATATGCCAATTTACGTGCGTGATCCACAGATATGTACGCAACTTTCATTCAATTTGGGCATTTTCATTTGAGAAAGTCTGGTGCCTCGATAAAATCCATCTTTACGGACTGTTCTGTTTTGACAGATTCTGCCTTTTATTTCGCATTGCCTCTTTTGCTATGTTGGATGAATTTCTTTGATCCATTAATGTCCAGTAGCTTTATGCAATGTCCAGAAGTGTTAAGAATGATTGTGTCACCTCTGAACATGTTAATTTTTATTGTGCACTAACCCTCTAATGAGTTGTTTCAAGTTTGGTGTGGAGGAAGTTCTCAAGGGTCAAGAGAGGAGGATGATATACTATGATCAAGAAGAGTGAAGAGTCTAAGCTTGGGGATGTCCCCATGGTTCATCCCTGCATATTTCAAGAAGACTCAAGCATCTAAAGCTTGGGGATGCCCAAGGCATCCCCTTCTTCATCGACAACTTATCAGGTTTCTTCTCTTGAAACTATATTTTTATTCGGTCACATCTTATGTGCTTTGCTTGGAGCGTCGGTTTGTTTTTGTTTTTGTTTTTGTTTTAATAAATGGATCCTAGCATTCATTGTGTGGGAGAGAGACACGCTCCGCTGTTGCATATGGACAAGTATGTCCTTAGGCTTTACTCATAGTATTCATGGCGAAGGTTGAAACTGCTACGTTCATTGTTATATGGTTGGAAACGGAAAATGCTACATGTAGTAATTGGTAAAATGTCTTGGATAATGTGATACTTGGCAATTGTTGTGCTCATGTTTAAGCTCTTGCATCATATACTTTGCACCCATTAATGAAGAAATACATAGAGCTTGCTAAAATTTGGTTTGCATAATTGGTCTCTCTAAGGTCTAGATAATTTCTAGTAAAGAGTTTGAACAACAAGGAAGACGGTGTAGAGCCTTATAATGTTTACAATATGTCTTTTATGTGAGTTTTGCTGCACCGGTTCATCCTTGTGTTTGTTTCAAATAACCTTGCTAGCCTAAACCTTGTATCGAGAGGGAATACTTCTCATGCATCCAAAATCCTTGAGCCAACTACTATGCCATTTGTGTCCACCATACCTACCTACTACATGGTATTTCTCCGCCATTCCAAAGTAAATTGCTTGAGTGCTACCTTTAAACAATTCAAAATTTATCACCTCTGATTTGTGTCAATGTTTTATAGCTCATGAGGAAGTATGTGGTGTTTATCTTTCAATCTTGTTGGGCAACTTTCACCAATGGACTAGTGGCTTCATCCGCTTATCCAATAATTTTGCAAAAAGAGCTGGCAATGGGATTCCCGGTCCCAAATTAATTAATCTAAATAGACACTCCTCCATGGTATGTGATTGTCTGGACGGCACCCGAAGGATTCGGTTAGCCATGGCTTGAGAAAGCAAAGGTGGGGAGGAGTGTCATCATAATAAAACTAAAATAAAAAGGCACTCCTTCATGGTATGAGATTGTTGGCAGGCACCCGAAGATTCGGTTAGCCATGGTTTGTGAAAGAAAGGTTGGAAGGAGTGCCACCCAAAAATAAAAATAATTCATGGGAGCCGCTCTTTGAAGGTTTGTCTGGCAAGGGGGTTAGAGTGCCCACTACCATTCGTTGACAACAACAAACACCTCTCAAAATTTTACTTTTATGCTCTCTTTATGTTTTCAAAACCAAAGCTCTAGCACAAATATAGCAATCAATGCTTCCCTCTGCGAAGGACCTTTCTTTTACTTTTATGTTGAGTCAGTTCACCTATTTCTCTCCACCTCAAGAAGCAAACACTTGTGTGAACTGTGCATTGATTCTTACATACTTGCATATTGCATTTGTTATATTACTCTATGTTGACATTATCCATGAGATATACATGTTATAAGTTGAAAGCAACCGCTGAAACTTAATCTTCCTTTATGTTGCTTCAATACCCTTACTTTGATTTATTGCTTTATGAGTTAACTCTTATGCAAGACTTATTGATGCTTGTCTTGAAGTACTATTCATGAAAAGTCTTTGCTTTATGATTCATTTGTTTACTCATGTCATTTACCATTGTTTTGATCGCTGCATTCATTACATATGCTTACAATAGTATGATCAAGTTTATGATGGCATGTCACTCCAGAAATTATCTTTGTTATCGTTTACCTGCTCGGGACGAGCAGAAACTAAGCTTGGGGATGCTGATACGTCTCCGAGGTATCGATAATTTCTTATGTTCCATGCCACATTATTGATGATATCTACATGTTTTATGCATACTTTATGTCATATTTATGCGTTTTCCGGAACTAACCTATTGACGAGATGCCGAAGGGCCAGTTCCTGTTTTCTGCTGTTTTTGGTTCCAGAAATCCTAGTAAGGAAATATTCTCGGAATCGGATGAAATCAAGGCCCAGCATCCTATTTTTCCACGAAGCTTCCAGAACACCCGAGAGTCGCCAGAGGAGGGCCACAGGGGCCCCAGATGACAGGGTGGTGCGGCCAGGGCCTGGGCCGCGCCCCCCTAGTGTGTCACCGCCTCGTCGCCCCTCCGACTCCGCCTCTTCGCCTATAAAAAGGTCCCTGACCTAAATCTTCGATACGAAAAAGCCACGGTACGAGAAACCTTCCAGAGCTGCCGCCATCGCGAAGCCAAGATCTGGGGGACCGGAGTCTCTGTTCCGGCACGCCGCCGGGACGGGGAAGTGCCCCCGGAAGGCTCCTCCATCGACACCACCGCCATCTTCATCAACGCTGCTGTCTCCCATGAGGAGGGAGTAGTTCACCATCGAGGCTCGGGGCTGTACCGGTAGCTATGTGGTTAATCTCTCTCATATGTGCTTCAATACAATAATCTCATGAGCTGCCTTACATGATTGAGATTCATTTGATGATGCTTGTAATCTAGATGTCATTATGCTAGTCAAGTGGGTTTTACTTATGTGATCTCCGGAGACTCCTTGTCCCACGTGTGTAAAGGTGACGAGTGTGTGCACCGTGTGGGTCTCTTAGGCTATATTTCACGAGAATACTTATTCACCGTTATGAATGGCATAGTGAAGTGCTTATTTATATCTCTTTATGATTGCAATGTGTTTTGTATCACAATTTATCTGTGTGCTACTCTAGTGATGTTATTAAAGTAGTTTATTCCTCCTGCACGGTGTAATGGTGACAAGTGTGTGCATCCGTGTTAGTACTTGGCGTAGGCTATGATTATGATCTCTTGTAGATTATGAAGTTAACTATTGCTATGATGGTATTGATGTGATCTATTCCTCCTACATAGTGTGAAGGTGACGAGTGTGCATGCTATGTTAGTACTTGGTTTAGTCGTGTTGATCTTTCATGCACTCTAAGGTTATTTAAATATGAACATTGAATTGTGGAGCTTGTTAACTCCGGCATTGAGGGTTCGTGTAATCCTACGCAATTAGTGGTGTTCATCATCCAACAAGAGAGTGTAGAGTATGCATTTATCTATTCTGTTATGTGATCAAAGTTGAGAGTGTCCACTAGTGAAAGTCTAATCCCTAGGCCTTGTTCCTAAATATCGCTATCGCTGCTTGTTTACTTGTTTTACTGCGTTACTACTGCCTGCGTTACTACTGCTTGTTTATCGTCCTGGGCAAAGCACTTTTCTGGTGCCGTTGCCACTGCTCATACTTATTTATACCACATGTATTTCACTATCTCTTCGCCGAACTAGTGCACCTATTAGGTGTGTTGGGGACACAAGAGACTTCTTGCTTTGTGGTTGCAGGGTTGCATGAGAGGGATATCTTTGACCTCTTCCTCCCTGAGTTCGATAAACCTTGGGTGATCCACTTAAGGGAAACTTGCTGCTGTTCTACAAACCTCTGCTCTTGGAGTCCCAACACTGTCTACAAGAATAGAAGCACCCGTAGACATCATGCACTAACCCTCTAATGAGATTGTTTTGAGTTTGGTGTGGAGGAAGTTTTCAAGGATCAAGAGAGGAGGATGATATGATATGATCAAGAAGAGTGAAAAGTCTAAGCTTGGGGATGCCCCCGTGGTTCACCCCTGCATATTTCAAGAAGACTCAAGCGTCTAAGCTTGGGGATGCCCAAGGCATCCCCTTCTTCATCAAATACTTATCAGGTCACCTCTAGTGAAACTATATTTTAATTCTGTCACATCTTATATGCTTTACTTGGAGCGTCTGTTTACTTTTATTTTTGTTTATGTTTGAATAAAGTCGGATCCCAGCAATCCTTGTGTTGGAGAGAGACACGCTCCGCTTTTTCATTTGAACACTTGTGTTCTTCATTTTACTTTAATATTCATGGCGAAAGCTGAAAGCCGCAGCATTTATACTTATTGTTATTTGGTTGGAAACAGAAAATGCTTCATATTGTCTTGAATAATTTGATACTTGGCAATTGTTTTGAGCTCTCATGAATCATGTTTAAGCTCTTGCATCATGTAGTTTAAATCTATTAGTGGAGAACTACCGTAGAGCTTGTTGAAATTTGGATTGCATGATTGATCTCTCTAAGGTCTAGATATTTTCTGGTAAAATTGTTTGAACAACAAGGAAGACAGTGTAGAGTCTTATAATGCTTGCAATATGTTCTTGTGTAAGTTTTTGCTGTACCGTTTCATACTTGTGTTTGCTTCAAACAACCTTGCTAGCCAAAGCCTTGTACTGAGAGGAAATGCTTCTCGTGCATCCAAAAACCTTGAGCCAAAACCTATGTCATTTGTGTCCACCATAACTACCTATATGTGGTATTTTTCTGCCATTCCAAAGTAAATTGCTTGCGTGCTACCTTTAAAAATTCATTCCTTGTCTTTACAATACATAGCTCATGGGAAAGTAGCCTAAAAAAACTATTGTGGTAATGAATATGTTGCTTATGTATCTTAGTTCTTATAAGTTGCTTGTTGAGCGGTAACCATGTTTCCGGGGACGCCATCAACCTGTCACACCTTTGTTGAACATCATGTGAGTTGCTATGCATGTTCGTCTTGTCTGAAGTAAGGGAGATTTCTCATGATTAAATGGTTTGAGTATGCATATTGTTAGAGAAGAACATTGGGCCGCCAACTAAAGCCATGTATCATGGTGGAAGTTTCAGCTTGGACATTAATCCTCGGAATCTCTTATGAGAATATTATTTGTTGTTGAATGCTTAAAGCATTAAAAAGAGGAGTCCATTATCTGTTTTCTATGTTGTCCCGGTATGGATGTCCTCAAGTTGAGATCTATCAAAATCGAGAAATCAAATGCGATTTATCTCCTTGGACCTTTGTACAGGTGGCATAGAGGTACCCCTTTGTGACACTTGGTTGAAACATATGTAATGCAATGATAATCCATGGAAATCCGAGCTAATTAGGACAAGGTGCGGGCACTATTGGTATTCGATGCATGAGGCTTGCAACTTATAGGAGGTTTTATGTATAACACATATGAATTATTACTACCGTTGACACAATTGTTTCCATGATTTCAAAATAAAAAGCTCTAGCACACGAGTAATCCCTGCTTCCCTCTGCGAAGGGCCTTTCTTTTACTTTATGTTGAGTCAGTTTACCTACTTCTTTCTATCTTAGAAGCAAACACTTGTGTCAACTGTGTGCGTTGATTCCATGTTTACTTATTGCACTTATTATATTACTTTGTGTTTACAATTATCCATGAGATATACATGTTGAAAGTTGAAAGCAATTGCTGAAACTTAATCATCCTTTGTGTTGCTTCAGTGCCTTCTACTTTGAATCTATTGCTTTATGAGTTAACTCTTATGCAAGACTTTTGATGCTTGTCTTGAAAGTACTATTCATGAAAGGTTTTTGCTATATGATTCAGTTGTTTAGTCATTATCTTTTTGTTAGCAAAACTATATATCATTGCTTTGAATCACATCATTCATCTCATATGCTTTACAATAGTATTGATCAAGATTGTGTTGGTAGCATGTCACTTCAGAAATTATTGTTTTTATCGTTTACCTACTCGAGGGCGAGTAGGAACTAAGCTTGGGGATGCTTCATACGTCTCCAACGTATCTATAATTTCTTATGTTCCATGCTAGTTTTATGACAATACCAACATGTTGTAGTCATACTTTATAATGTTTTTATGCAGTTTCCGGGACTAACCTATTAACAAGATGCCGCAGTGCCAGTTCCTGTTTTCTGCTATTTTTGATTTCAGAAAAGTTAGTTTACAGATATTCTCGGAATTGGAGGAAACAAAAGCCCACGGTCTTATTTTCCATGGAGCCTTCCAGAACACCGAAGAGGAGACGAAGAGGGGACGCGAGGCGGACACACCATAGGGGGGCGCGGTCCCACCCCTGGCCGCGCCGCCATATGGGGTGGGCCCCTCGGGCGTCCCCCGACTTTGCCCCTTCGCCTATATATTCCTTCCGTCTCGAAAACCCTATTACCGAGAGCCACGATACGATAAAAGTTCCAGAGACGCCGCCGCCGTCAAACCCCATCTCGGGGGGTTCTGAAGATCGCCTCCGGCACCCTGCCGAAGAGGGGAATCATCACCGGAGGGCTCTACATCACCATCCCGCCTCCGGACTGATGCGTGAGTAGTTCATCCTTGGACTACGGGTCCATAGCAGTAGCTAGATGGTTGTCTTCTCCTCTTGTGCTATCATGTTTAGATCTTGTGAGCTACCTATCATGACCGAGATCATCTATTTGTAATGCTACATGTTGTGTTTGTTGGGATCCGATGAATATGGAATACTATGTCGAGTTGATTATTGATCTATCATATATCTTATTCATGTTCTTGCATGCTCTCCGTTGCTAGTAGAGGCTCTGGCTAAGTTGATACTTGTGACTCCAAGAGGGAGTATTTATGCTCGATAGTGGGTTCATGTCTCCATTGAATCTGGGAGTGACAGCAACCCCTAAGGTTGTGGATGTGCTGTTGCCACTAGGGATAAAACATCAATGCTTTGTCTAAGGATATTTGTATTGTTTACATTACGCACACTACTTAATGCAATTGTCTGTTGTTTGCAACTTAATACTGGAAGGGGTGCGGATGCTAACCCGAAGGTGGACTTTTTAGGCATAGATGCCCGTCGGATGGCGGTCTATGTTCTTTGTCGTAATGCCCTAAGTAAATCTCATAGTAGTCATCATGATATGTATATGCTTCTCTATTTGTCAATTGCCCAACTGTAATTTGTTCACCCAACATGCTATTTATCTTATTGGAGAGACACCACTAGTGAACTGTGGACCCCGGTCCATTCTTTACATCTGAAATACAACCTACTGCAATCATTATTCTCTGTTGTTCTTTGCAAACAAACATCATTCTCCACACCATACGTTTAATCCTTTCTTTTCAGCAAGCCGGTGAGATTGACAACCTCACTGTTAAGTTGGGGCAAAGTAGTTTGATTGTGTTGTACAGGTTCCACGTTGGCGCCGGAATCACTGGTGTTGCGCCGCACTACACTCCTTCACCAACAACCTTCACGTGGCCTTCATCTCCTACTGGTTCGATAAACCTTGGTTTCTTACTGAGGGAAAACTTGTTGCTGTACTCATCATGCCTTCCTCTTGGGGTTCCCAACGGACGTGTGCTTTACCGTCACAAGGAGCTGCCTTCCACGCCAGCATCAATGTTCTTCTTATGCAGTGGTCGCTGACAAGGTATTAACTTGTCAATGCCTACGGATTGTAGACTAGGGTTTCGTTGGATGTAGAGGGCAAGTAGATCTCGAAGGTTTCAGCCAAAAAGTACTCGACGAATATGAAACTAGGGTTGTGTTTACAGCAGATTCGATCCTCTCTTTGTCCCTCGACTCCCCCCTATATAGGAGGTGGAGCCGAGGGTCTCGTAATACACAAGTTACAGACTCCGGGAGGGTTTCTAACCCGTCCCGCAAGATTACAAGTTATACTTCCTAATACAACTCTAGCTTTCCTTACTAACATCTTGGGCTTCCGAATCTTCTTATTCTTCGAGTCATGGGCCTTCAGTAAACCCTGGGTACCATCTTCGGTAGGCCCATTGGGGATGCCTATGTTAGTAGCCCCCGAGATTTTGCTTGAATCGAAGAGTCAGGGAAAATCTCCAACTTTAATCATTCAGTACATCTGCCGAATTTATCACATATCTTTAGATACGCAATTCTATATTGTACAGGGATAATGGTAGTTGGGGCTAGTTCATCTGATGGATCAGGTACTAGTTAACTACTCTAGTGGCAATCCGCAAAAACCTACTTCAAGATCACGTCCCTGGACATGATCTTGGGATACTGGTGTAAACTTCGACAGGTGCCGCTTAAGGTCTTACCATTCTGTCAAGTCCCAGTCATATTTTATCGGGTACCTAACGCGTCCGTTAGGATTTTTCTTCGTATCTGTTGATACGGAAAAGAGTAGCAAACCGACGTCATAGACGGTGCCACGCCGCTCAGAACGGATCTGGGGTCTTACCTTCGCAATGTTTTGCGGCATTCAGAGATTATTCGCTACTTTGGCGCTCTGAGAATATATTGTCGAGTGCTTTTTCGACTGTTGGAATAGCTTTTATTGAGTCAACGGATGACTTATTTTGCCTTCCCGATGGGAGTATATGTAGAGTTATTTGTATAACTCGAAATATGCTCACTTCTTCTTCTCACTTTTTTTTATAATTTCATCGGGCACGCGAACAGCGTTCCCGATGGGAGTAGCCCCCGAGGCTACAGCCAAGGACTAGTGCTTGGTTGTAGGCTCAACTTTTAATGCCTCATGTCACTATATTTTCATTCTTTCTCGAACTTTTCATATATATCGGTTGCGCGACCAGCGCTCCCGATGGGAGTAGCCCCCGAGGCTATGAACAAATGCTTGCATTTGGTCATAGGCTCTCGACATTTCTATTTTGTTATACTCGAATCTTTCTTTTTTCCAAAGTAGCCCCCGAGCATTTGGGCAAAAACTTGTATTTGATCAAAGGCTCTCGAAATAATCAATAATCTTTTGTTGTCGCTATTCTTATGAAGCTTCATAGTCGAGATTTTCTCTTGCCAAGGTGACATCATTGCTGACGATAGCCACGATCACTGTATCGGGAAAACGCGAGAACTGCTCTCTCTGTCTCGTGGGCCCAAATCTCTTATCAAGTTGACACGTCGTGCAAGTGGGGGACACACGTCCCCCGCTTTTCCTGGCGCACACACTGTAACGCCTGTTCTTTCCCTTCTCAGTGAAATTGCGTTTTTACCCCTTGTCCACGTGTACAACATCTATCCCATAATTTCTCCATCCAACGGTGCGTCGGTTCACCGCACCTCTATTTAAGGTCATCGTCTTCCTCCTTCCACACTTTCGCTCGCGCCGCTCCTCTGCTGTCCTCTGCAAAAATCCTCCCTTGCGCCCCACAGTTCTTGAGCTCAACCACGCTCGTGCTTTTGCTCCTACGCCATTGTTGATGCCACCGCGTAGACTCACCAGACACAGCACGCCCGAATCCAAGATGGCATCCGCGGATCTGGGGAGCACCGAGTGGGAGAGATCCAAAATCTCCCCGCAAGACATCAACTTGCTGAAGAAACTGGGGATCAGCAAGAAGCAAGACGCGCTGCGCTTCCCCAGCGAAGAAAGCTACCCAACCCCTCCAATGGAGTATCGGGTTAGTTTTGTCGACCACCTCATCCGTGGCCTCTCTGCCCCCATTCATAATTTTCTTCGGGGGTTCCTTTTCGTGTACGGATTGCAACTTCATCATCTTACTCCCAACTCCATCCTTCACATCTCGATCTTTATCACCCTTTGCGAATCCTTCCTTGGAGTCCAGCCTAACTGGGCTTTATGGAAACGCATTTTTCTTTGTCGCCGCAATGGCTCTGCCAATATTTCCTATAACATCGGCGGCGTTGTTATTTGCGTTCGCCCTGGCGTCGAGTACTTTGACGTCAAATTCCCTGACTCAGTTCAAGGATGGCGCAAAAAATGGTTGTACATTCATGAGGAGAATCATGGCTCTGTTGAAGACAACATCCCTCCTTTTGATGGTACCGAGAAAATCTGTCGCCGTCGTTCCTGGGACGCAGAGGCTACCGACGAAGAAAAAACGGCGACAGAGGCCTTGATGACACGCATCCACCAGCTCCAAAATACCCGAGGACAAGAACTGTCGGGTATCCAAATCACGGCGTACTTCCTTAGGATTAGGGTGCAGCCTCTGCAAGCTCGCAAGAATCCCCTTTGGATGTACGCTGGCGATGAAGATGTGGATCACCTGTCGACAGATTTATCGGTCAAGGACTTAGAAAAACTTGTCTGAAAGATCTCGTCGCTTAGCAAGAAGGACACCGTCCCGTCATCTTGCCGTGTGACGCCATATAGCGCCGCCAACGCGCTTCCGCAGGTAATATATATTTTATCATCTTTTGATTCATGCACTCTTTTTTTCTCTTTCTCCTTTTGTTACTGTTATTTTTCGACTGCTGTTACTGATATAAACTCATGTCGATACTTTTCTATCTTGTTCAGAACCATAAAACTGCGTCCCCTCTTCCTCCCCTTCCCGAAGATGGGGAAGTCGAAGAACGGGCTATTGTCACCGACGACAACCAAGGTACTTCTCGCCTTGAGAGTGAAGTCGCGGGTTCTCAAAAATCCGCGGATCCTCTGAAAAAGAGATTGAAACTGAGGCTACCGCATCGACACGCTCTTCTCCCCCAGCTGCTTCTCCGAAGAACAAGAGAAAAAGGGGTGAGGTTGTTGATTCCGGCACCTCTAAAGCCGGCGCTTCGCATGCCGAAGAAGTTTTCCTGATGCTGGAAGGAAAACTTTCAACCCTTTATGAAGATGCTCTTGTCAGCTCGTAAGTTCTTGCTGCTCTATATTATTTTGTTCTCGATAGTTTTCTCTTTTGTTTCTTATCTTGTCGCTTTATTTGCTGTAGTGGCGACGAGGATGAACATACACCTATGACGCGACTGCTCGAACGAGCACGTCCCGTACTTTAGTTGTCTCTGAAGTTCAACCTAATGGGGAGGAAACTTCGTCTCCTCAACAGGATACGGAGCATCCGACTCCAGCTGCAAGCCCCCGAGCCTCTTCACCAAAGAGAGCGAGGGTAGAACCAGCCAAGGAACCTCTCCTGCTGGCTGGTAGTTCCACGACTCCTTCATTGGGTGATGTAAGTTCTTCGTTCTTCTTTTTCCGAACATTTCAGCATTTGTCGACTCCCCTTTGTTTCTTTCTTAAGTCATGTCGAACTTTTCCTTCCTATATTGACTCTTCTTTTTTCTTTTGATCTTCTCTTCAGCCTTTGATGAAGGATTTTATTCGCCTCGGTACCCAATTCGTCGGGTACCGTGACCATGCCGCGAAGCTTGAAGGTACTCCATTATCTTGTACCTGCTTTTTCTGCTAAACGTCTTCCATTATTTTGTCATAACATTTAACTGTCGTTGATTATGCCAGAAAATCTTGCGGAATCTAACAAACGTGATGACGCTCTTGCTATCAAATTGGAGCAAAGCGAAAAAGCTCGCAAGAAAGCTGAAGCAGATGCTGCCGGCATTGAAGATCTTCGGAAAAGACTTCATGACGCAGAAACTTCTTTGAGTAAGAATATAGCTCAACAATCTGCTCGTGAAACGGAGATTGTTGCTCGCTTGGAGTCACAGAGTCGACGTTTTGTTAGTAAGTAACCATATCCCTTTTATTTCTTCGGATTATCGAATTCTTCTTTGTCTTGCTTTTCTCTGACAAGCTTTGTTATGACATCACTTAGGGAAAACGCAACAAGATTATGATCTGGAGAATCCTGAAGGTGATCGCCTTCTCGATGCCCTCAACCTCCTTGAGATCCACGGAGATGAAGCGCGTGAAGGTCTTGCCGATGCCAAAGAAGGTCTGTCGGCACTTTTTCCTTATTTCTTCCCAAAGAAGGAAGAACCCACGCCTTTTGTTGCTCTCGCCAAACTCTTCAATTCGCAAGAAGATCTTGGGCTCAAGCTTCGCCAAGAAGGTTTAAAAGTTGGCGTCGAAGGCACTATTGCCTTGGTCGCTGACAGCCAACAAGATGTCGACTGGGCGAGAGTTGGCGACACGAAGGAGATGGAGACCAAGAAGTGGCAGTCGCTGATTAAGGCTGCCAAGCCAAATTCAAAGAAAATCCTCGCCTATCTTGGATGCAAGCCAACTCCCGCTCCTAGTTCATCGAAGCCGGAGGTCAAGTAGACCATCTTGTCTTCTTTTTTTTTACTTCTCTTTTGATGCTGTCGCCACAGTAGCTTTTGGCGACAACTGCCTCAGTAGTTCATTAGGGACCTTCCTTTTGTAATAGCCATGTACATACTTTGGAAATCAATGGAACATTACCTTTGCTTGATGATTGATGTCGAACCTTTTCTTTTCAGTTGATATTTGATAACTATACTTCAACTCCTCGTCCTGCCGATACTTTTCCTGCTTCCTCCTGTTTGAAGAAGACACCTATTGCTGTCGAATTTACTGAAAATTCATCGACTAAAAGCTCAGCACAAGACTTGGAAGAACTTCGCCAACAGCTCGAAAGTCTTATGGTAATGGAGCAGTCTCGAAAGTCTTCCGAGAGGGAAAAAATTGCGCTTCAACAGGCTCAAGATGCTATAGCTGAAAAGGAAACTGCGGTTTCTGAGGCTGCTGAAGCTTCTCGACGAGAGAATTTCATGCTTGAGCTAATGCTTGATTCTAGTTTGGATATGGCGGGTATACTTCATTCACTTGACCATGATTATCTGTGTTTTCCATGTTTTTCCTTCCTTTCTAATTCCTCCGCTGAAAACAGGTTCTTTTCTGGACGCAGCTGCCGAGGATTAACGTGTTGAAGCTCGATCCAATGTGCTTCTCAGACTTGCCGAAGAGCATGGTTCCAATTTTTGGGTTACGCCTGAACGTACCCGCCAAACCGTCAGATTTCAAGATCGTGCGACTCAGGTCCGTGAGTTTCTCGACTTCTGTACAAGAACAATGTCCTTAGTTTCCCACGCAATGAGATGCCAGAAACCCTTCTTGCTTTGTTGGATAAATTTCGAGATGCACCTCGAATCCATGGATTTGTGCGGGCCCAACTATCTTCCGGCGCCAGGTTTGCTATGATGATGATAAAAATCTGCTATCCCAAGTTTGACATGAGTCAAATTGTTACCAAGTGCTTGTCCAAGATGGCGAAAAGGAAAAGGAACGTTGGCAAAATTGATGATATTGTAACCCCTGTAGCAGAAGACATGATGGATGAACTTCTTCGGATGGATGTTGAGTTCTTCGTGAAGGGCAGCTATGCTGAACATAGTACTCGTACTGTAAATACTGAACGGATGACCATAGACGATGTACTAGGCAGCAATTGAGAGTTTCTCTTTTAGCTTGCCGAGTTTTTTCAGGAATTGCACCTTGTATGTTGTAAACATAATCTATATTGTAAAGTCAGTAAATATTTTTCCTCATCAAGCCCCCGAGCGTTTTGGTGACAATTTTCTCTATTGTGTATGCGAGGTTAAACCAAGTCAAAAACAATGAACTATATTGATTGTACTATTTTTGCGGGTATTAGCCCCCGAGCTCTTTTGTCGACCACTATTTTGTATCGTCTTTTTTATTTGGCGAGGTGCTTTGCACCAAGGCGAGATATTTTGTGCGTTGGCTTTGTATATATATATTGTAATTTCTGGGCGCAAGCCCCCGAGCATGTCGAAGGAAAAGATGTATATCTCCACTATCTTTATTATATTGCAGCACCGCGAGTCCGCCTCATTAAAAACCTTTTCCAGCCCCACTCGGTGCCCTGAAAAAGGAAAAGAGTGCGTCTGAAAACTCGCGGGTGTTTCAGTACATTGCAGCTTTACAAGGAAGACTATATTTCGACTCTAGGCGTAGAAACGCCTGAGGTGTGCCACGTTCCAAGGATTTGGCTCGACAGCTCCTGACTTCTTGTCCTTTATCCTGTATGCGCCTCCCTCGATTACTTCTGTGACGATGTAAGGTCCAAGCCACGGCGACTCGAGCTTTTCATGGCTTTTTTGATTGAGCCGCAGAACTAAGTCTCCAACCTGAAAAGACCTTGGTCGCAAACGTCGACTGTGGTAGTTTTTCAGATCTTGCTGGTACTTAGCAACCCGCGATAACACTTCGTCTCGAGCTTCGTCGAGTGCGTCGACATCGTCTTCCAATGCTCTTCTGGATGCTTCTTCGTCGTATTCTGTGACTCTTGGGGAGTCATGCTCTATTTCTATTGGCAGTACTGCCTCTGCTCCATGGACCAGAAAAAACGGATCCTCCTGTGTTGCCGTATTTGGTGTTGTTCGGATACTCCATAACACACTCGGCAGCTCCTCTGGCCAAGTATGTCGAGCTTTTTCCAATGGTCCTAACAAGCGCTTCTTGATACCATTGCAGATGATACCGTTGGCTTTCTCGAATTGACCGTTGGTCTGCGGGTGCGCGACTGATGCGAAACTCAATTTGATACCCACCTCTGCACAGTATGCCTTGAATTCCTTGGATGTGAAATTGTTGCCATTGTCCGTGACGATGCTATGAGGGACTCCAAACCGAAAGACAATGCTTTTCACAAACTTGATTGCTGACGCTCCGTCTGGTGAATTTATCGGCTTTGCTTCTATCCACTTGGTGAATTTGTCGACAGTGACGAGCATATACTCGTATCCTCCTGGCGAGGCCTTGTGTAGTTTTCCCACCATATCGAGACCCCATTGAGCAAAGGGCCAAGACAACGGTATTGGCATCAACGCTGCTGCCGGAGAATGAGGCCTTGCGGCAAATCTCTGGCACACGTCGCAAGTTCGCACTATTTCCTTCGCATCCTCAATTGCTGTCAACCAGTAAAATCCTGCTCTGAAAACCTTGGCCGCGATAGCTCGGCTGCTTGCGTGATGACCGCATACTCCTTCGTGTACTTCCTTCAGAATTACCCTTCCTTCTTCAGGTGTGATGCACCTTTGTAACACACCCGAGATACTTCGCTTGTACAACTCTCCCTTGACCACAGTAAAGGCTTTGGAACGTCTAATAACTCGCCTTGCTTCAACTGGATCGTCGGGTATTGTTTTCCTTAGGATGTATGATATGTACGCCTGTATCCATGGGGTTTGCACCATCATTACTAGATCCTGTTCCTCCTCTTCTTCTAGTGCTTGTTGTGTAGCCCCCGAGGATTTCTCGTCCTTCTCCTTCTTCTTTGATTTCTTTGGCTTTGTAGATCTCTCTGTTATTTCTTCCCAAAACACGCCTGGTGGAATCGCGAGACACTGTGATCCGATGTTTGCAAGGACATCGGCTTCATCTTTACTCAACCTGCTGATGTGATTTACTTCGCATCCATCAAATAGCTTTTCGAGCTCATTGTACATCTCCTTGTACGCTATCATACTTTCATTGACTGCATCACATTGATTCATGACCTGCTGAGCCACCAGTTGTGAGTCGCCAAAGATTTTCAGTCGGGTTGCACCACAAGCCTTCGCTATCTTCATGCCGTGTATGAGAGATTCATATTCTGCCTCATTGTTAGACGCGTTTGGGAACGTCATCCGTAAGACATACTTTAATTTGTCGCCTTCAGGTGATATTAGTATCACGCCTGCTCCAGCTCCCTCCAACCTTTTGGATCCGTCGAAGTTCATAGTCCAGGTTCTCGACAAATCTGGGGGTCCCGTATTTTGTAGCTCCATCCACTCTGCGATGAAGTCTGGTAAAATATGCGACTTGATTGCTTTTCTTTTTTCGTACGTGATGTCCCGAGGGGAAAGCTCTATTCCCCAAAGGGAGACACAACCCGTAGCTTCTGGATTGTTTAATATATTTGATAAAGGCGCCTCGTTGACCACTATTATCGGATGCGCTGAAAAATAGTATCACAACTTTCTTGCTGTTGTAAATACTCCATATGCCAGCTTCTGGTACTGCGGGTACCGCTGTTTTGAAGGCGATAATACTTCACTGATGAAATATACTGGCCTCTGTACTCCATGGAGTTTTCCTTCTTCTTCCCTTTCGACTACGAGAGCTGCGCTGACCACCTGGGGTGTGGCCGCAATGTATAGCAGGAGAGGTTCTTTCTCTTTGGGCGCCACCAAGATTGGTGGTGTCGAGATTGTGCGCTTGAGATCCTCGAAAGCTTTGTTCGCCTCGTCGTTCCACTGAAACTTCTCTTTGATCAAAGCATAAAACGACAATGCTTTCTCTCCTAGCCTGGCGACGAATCTGCTTAAAGCTGCGACTCGCCCCGTCAGCTGTTGTATTTCTTTCAACTTTGTCGGCTTCCTCATCGTTACGATGGCTTGGATTTTTTCTGGATTAGCCTCGATCCCTCTTGCTGATACTAGGAACCCGAGAAGTTCTCCTGCAGGGACGCCGAAAGAACACTTCGTCGGGTTTAGCTTGAGGCAGAACTTGTCAAGGTTGTCGAAAGTTTCCTTCAAATCCTCGATCAATGTTGTCCCCTTTTTTGATGTTGTGACGACATCGTCAATGTATACTTGTACATTTTTTCCAATCTGTGTTGCAAGGCATTTCAGCATCATCCGCTGATATGTTGCTCCCGCGTTTTTCAGACCAAAAGGCATTGTTCTGTAGCAAAACACGCCGTAAGGTGTTATGAACGCTGTCTTGGCTTCATCATCTTCTTTTAATCTTATCTGGTTATAACCAGAATATGCGTCCAGGAAGGAAAGACGTTCGCATCCTACCGTGGAGTCGATGATTTGATCGATCCTTGGGAGGGGAAAGTGATCCTTTGGACAGTGTTTGTTGAGACACGTGAAGTCGACGCACATGCGAAGGACTTTCGTGTTTTTCTTCGGCACCATCACTGGGTTAGCTACCCAAGTGGCTTCTGTAGATATCTCTTTAATAAAACCAGCTTCTCTGAGTCGATCAATCTCTGACAGCATGGCTTTGCGGTTTGGTTCCGAAAAACACCGCAAAGGTTGTTTGATTGGTCTCGCTATTGGATCCAAGTTTAGGTGGTGCTCGGCAAGTTCCCTGGGTACTCCTGGCATGTCAGCTGGACACCATGCGAAGATTTTCCAGTGCTCACGGAGGAACTCGACGAGCGCGGTTTCCTATGCGAGGTCCATGTTTGTTGCGATGGACGTCGTTTTCTTTGGGTCTGTCGGGTGAATTTGCACCTCCTTAGAATCCTTAGCAGTGTTGAAAGTTGGCTCCCTGGGTGATCTTCCTGCATCTGGCAGCACATCATAATCAGTTGTGAGCCTTGACGCCATATATTCTGCTTGCATCCCGAAAGTTTCTGACAGTCGATGAAAATCTTTGTCGCATTTATCGGCTAACGCGAAACTTCCATTGACTGTGATTGGTCCCTTAGGTCCAGGCAACCTCCACAACAGGTACGTGTAGTGCGGTACCGCCATAAACCTGGCATATGTTGGTCGTCCCAACAAGGCATGATACTGCGACGGGAAATCCACGACTTCGAACTCCAGCCTTTCTATCATGTAGTTTTCTCGGGTCCCAAACTGAACGTCGAGATTGATTCTTCCCAACGGATAACTCGGCTTCTCTGGTGTGATACCATGGAAACGTGTGTCGGTTGGTTTTAGATTTGCCAGGGATATGTTCATCTTCCTTAGTGTATCCGCGTACATAAGGTTTAAACTGCTGCCTCCATCTATGAAAACTCGAGATACGTCGAATCCTGCGATCACCGCCGGTAAGATAAGTGCTGACTGTCCAGGTCGAGGAACTTGCTGCGGGTGATCCGCAATTGTGAAGCCAATGTCCTGTCCCGACCAATTTAAGTACTCTATCGTTGGTGGAGGCATCTTCTCTGCCATGAACACTTGCCGCGAGATTACCTTCTGAGCCCTATTAGATGGCCTAGCTTTCTGAATCATTGAGACCGCGCCATTGGAGTTAGGATCAACATATGGAGGTGGGTGTGGTGTTGCCGCTATTCTGAGCTGGTGTCGATTTTCG
The DNA here is from genome assembly GCF_022539505.1 of Lolium rigidum. Lineage (NCBI taxonomy): Eukaryota > Viridiplantae > Streptophyta > Magnoliopsida > Poales > Poaceae > Lolium > Lolium rigidum. Next base: position 44,966 of record NW_025899843.1, read on the forward strand.
TCCGTGATCGCGGGAGGAGGTGGTAAGTGGATCTCACTCCACTAGTAGGAAAAGCCTCATCAGTGGCGCACAAAAAATGGATTCTATGGCGCATGGGTGGTGCGCCACAGAAACGTCGCCACAAAAATAAGCTTTCTGTGGCGCACCAGCCCATGCGCCACAGAGTTAACGTATCTGTGGCGCACGTGCTCTTAGGTGCGCCACGTGAAAAGACGTGCGCCACGGAATTGGTTTGCGAGTGCGCCACGGAATTTGCTTGTATTATACACGATTTTGTGCTGCCTCCTGTACACATGCAGTTTATAAACAGCAATATACGGATATACGAGGTTATATATAGCAACATTCGGATATAATATAAATATCATGTACATTGCACAGATATAACATAGACATCATCATCACATTACTTAGATCCCGATCGAGATACATATATAGTGGCAAGTGTCAAATGTTTTGCATACAACTCTTAATTCATACAAAATTCACAATTTCGAGATACAAAGTAGTCTTCATCCTACAAAGTAGTCGTCATCCGGTTCCACCTTTGCTCCGTCATCTCTACCCACCAGGCTCGCTTGCATCGGGGTCCTTCATCCAGTTCCTACTATGATGAAAATGGAAGAAAGTGAGACCAACAAGTCCGATGCACAAGAGAAATGGAATAAATGCCTCATACATTGTTGGTCAACACAAATATTAACATTCAGGGACGGTGTAAGTGAGACCAAGTCCGATGCACAAGAGATTGATATTTGTGCTATCTTACCGAGCTCACTTACGCCGCTCCCGAGTGTACTTTGACCAAACATTTTAATCATCGGCATTTTGAAAATCTCAAAGCAAATGGAATGACAAAATGGAATAAGTGCCTCATACATTGTTGGTCAACACAAATATTAACATTCAGGGATGGCGTAAGTGAGACCAAGTCCGATGCACAAGAGATTGATATTTGTGCTATCTTACCAGGCTCACTTACGCCACCCCCAAGTGTACGGTGACCAAACATTTTAATCATCGGAATTTTGAAAATCTCAAAGCAAATGGAATGACAAAATAGAATATGTGCCTCATACATTGTTGGTCAACACAAATACTATGGTCAGAATCCATAGTTGCAGTATACACCGCCGTATACTTTGCAGAAGGGCCCCCTTTCCCCGGTCGGCGTTCCGTCAACGGGTGCTTGACGACACAACAACGCCGATCTGCATCTCCGGCGCAGAACCACGCCAGTCCCTCGCTGTCCAGTGAACGAGTCCTTGATGCAAAGACCGTGCCGGCCTGCCCGGCATTATGCCGGGCCGTGTTGCCGCGCTTCAAGCCGTGTGTCCCGCGCTCTGCCTTCGTTCGCCTTCTTGCCCGGTGAACCAATAGGCTGATCGTTGGAATAAGGAAACCGATGACAGCCGGTCGCAAGATTAAATTGCGATCGGCCGTCATCGGCTTCCTTATTCCAACGATTAGTCTATTCGTTCACCGGGCAAAAGGCGAAGAGTGCGAGGCGCGTGATCGACACGGCCCGAAGCGCGACAACAGGGGTCGGCATGATGCTAGGGAGGCTGGCACCGTCTTGGCATTAAGGACTCGTTCACGTACTGGACGGCGAGAGAAGAAAAGTGGTGCTGCGCCGGAGAGGCATGTCGGCGTTGTTGTCTCGTCAAGGACTCGTTCACGGAACGGCGGCCAGGGAAAGGGGGGCTCGTCTACAAAGTATATTGCGGCGTATAGGTGACCAAACATTCTAATCATCGGCACTAAAATGGAAGAAAGAGCCAACTGGTATCTCAACTAGATATCATATGCCTCATACTTTGTTGGTCGAAACAAATATTAACATCCGGGGATGGAGTAAGTGAGGCCGGGTAGGATGCACAAGTTGATATTTGTGCCATCACACCAAGCCTCACTTGCTCCACCCCGAGTGTACGAGTGATCGACCAACCATCTAATCATCGGCAAGTACAAAAACACCAACAAACCGAGCAACCATGGTGACATAAGTCAAGATGCTCAAACACACATAGCATGCATGGAGCGAGATGCTCCAAAGGGATTATTCATCACTTGGTAGATAGACCAAGTGATGCCGGCAAAAGAGAGGCCAATCAAGAACCGAGTAAATCCCAGTAAGTGATAGATATGCCTAAACAAGCAACAACACATAGCATATCCCAGCTAACCAGATGAGACAAGTCTTGGTAGCCAACTGAATCACCTAGCACCACCTAGCCTTTTAAAACCATCAGAAACGGTCCTTTTTCTTCAAAGGATACCACAGTGGCATTCATTTACATGATCCCCTACTGTGGATATCTCTATTTTCATCAAAGCCAACAAGAAATAGAAATTTATCATTACTCAGTTGAGTTCAAAACAAAGTCTGGGGTACCATAAGGGATTATTCATCACTTGGTAGTAACCAAGTGATGCTGGCAAGAGAGAGGCCAAGCACGAGCTAGTCAATCCGGTAGAGATGGATATGCATAAGTAAGCAAGAACACATAGCCTATCCAAGTTAACCGGATAAAACCAACCTTGACAGACCAACTTAATAACCTAGCATCACCTAGTCTTTTAAACCATCGAAACTTCCCATTTTCTTCAAAGGATACCACAGTGGCATTCATTTACATGATCCCCTACTGTGGATATCTCTATTTTAGTATACATTCATTTACAGTTTTTGCCTCAGCCTTTGCATCATTGGCTGAGCCAAGACATCAAGCATCTGGCTAGGGAGCATTTCTTAGGCCAACCAAGAGCAACTACAAATATGTATGTATACAAGCCCACCAGTAGCATAGTAGCATACCATAAGCTCACAAGAATCCATCAAGTAAATATGTACAGAGACATAGCAATGACCATGTCAAACACAAGCACATAGGGTGGAATAACAATGTTTGGTCATCATTTAATCATAGACCAAGTGAAGCCTGGTACAAATGGCAAGGACCAGGAATTTGACCAACTCAAGTCACCATGGTTATGCCAACCAATTGAATAGTAGCATCTTCCAAATGGAACTAGGAAGGAAACCATCCCGAGATGATTTACCAAGCCGCGAGTTCATGACTGCAAAGGCCAATTCAACCACCAAACCATCCAAACCACCAAGCCTACACACTTATCATTACCCAACAGGATTCAAAATGAAGCTAGGGTCCCCAACAATAGTTGGCATCCATCTAGCTTAAGAAAATACGAGTAATAGAATCATTACTGCAAAGTAGTTCATCTCAATTATCTACATTAACAAGATAAAGTTTCACGAGATAAATGAATTAGTCAACTGCTAGGCAACGAGGATGCTTGGCAAGCATCATGCATCCATTCATATGCTTTTCAAAGCATAAGCAACCACCGATACATGGTGAGAAGCTATACAAATCAAGCAACAACACAATATATCAAGCAACATGCATAGATAGAGAAAGTAGTAAGTAATTATCAACCAATTGGTGATCAAATGATCACCAGAGCTTGCAAACACAAGCCATAGGGGCAGCGGAGGAGGAATTAAGAGGGAGAGGAGGGGAGGGGAGAGAGAGCACCGATGACGGGGGTGGAGGACGAGCTTGAAGATGACGGCAGGGGTGGAGGAGGAGGAGGAGGCGGCGGATCCTCCACCTTGCCGCGACGGCGGCCCCTCCACGCGGCGGCCCCTCCTCGCCGTAGGGGCAGCTTGTTCTGCAGGTGGCGGGGATGGGAGGACCGCGGCGGCATGCGCCCCTCGCGGAGGAAGGCGGCGGCGACGGCGGCGGCGACGACCATGGAGGATCCAGGCGACCACGGAGGAAGGCGGCGGCGGCGGATCCAGGCGACCACGGAGGAGAGGGGAGAGGGGAGGAATCCAACAGGCGACCATGGAGGAAGGCGGCGGATCCAGGCGACCACGGAGGAGAGGGGAGAGGGGAGAGGGGAGGGGCTCGGGAGGGGGAGGTGAACAGGGCGGGGGAGGGCACGGGCGCGCGAGATGATATAAGTCCCTTAATTCCGTGGCGCACCGGAGAAGGTGCGCCACGTAATCAACTACCTCGTGGCGCACCAAGGCCGGTGCGCCACGAAAGAGTTGACTTACGTGGCGCAGCACGACATGTGCGCCACGGAAATACCTACGATAATAAATGGTGGTGGCAGGATGTGGGCCCCACACAGTTTCTGTGGCGCACTACCCAAGCGTGCGCCACAAAATTAAGCTATTTCTGTGGCGCACCGTGCCTGGTGCGCCACAAAATAAGTTTCTGTGGCGCATTCAAAATGGTGCGCCACAGAACTAAGCTTCACCTATAAGGGTTTTCCTACTAGTGCTCCTGGGCCCCTGGGGGTTTCTATTTGTTGCTTGAGCATTGGCTATCCCTGCAACCCGCAGCATTGCTTGAAAATTGCGACAGTCCTTCTGCAGATGTCCTGACTGCCTTTTCCCATTGTTGTCGAGATAAAAATGCATCTGGCATGGCCCGTTCATCATATCTTCGGGAGTTACAAAAGGTCTCTGAAACCTTGACCCGCTATTTTGCCTGTTGTTTCGAGAGTCATCTCTATTGTCGCCTCGCTGCTCGTTACTCCTTTGATATTCATCTCTATTGTTTTCTCCAGTGTTTCCCCGAAACCCAGCCGATATTTGGCCAGGAGCATCGTAGCTCGAGAATTGTCGAGGAAATCGTCTTCTATTTTGAAAGTTCCGACTACGATCCTCCTCCGGTGACCTGTGTCGCTTATTGTGAACATCATCTTCTCCGTCTGCCCATATGTTTGCTATCTCCATCAATGCTAACACTGTCCTTGGGTTGGTTCTCCCCAAGTCTTCGACAAAATCTCCTCGTCTAATTCCTGCCACAAACGCATCTATTGCTCTCTCGTCAGATATATTTTCTACCGAGTTTTTGATGATGTTCCACCTTTGGATGTATTTCCTCATTGATTCATCATGCTTTTGTCGACACGATCTCAACTCTTCTAGTGATGCCGGTTTTTCGCAGGTTGATCGGAAGTTCTTGACAAACACATCCTCAAAACTATCCCAACTGTCGATGGATCCTGGGGGAAGTTTCTTGATCCAAGATCTTGTGGCTCCGCTCAGGTGTATTTGAATACTTTGCATGGCTGTTGCTCTGGTGCCACCTATCAGTTTCACCGTCTCAAGGTAATCGACTAACCAATCCTCGGGATCTTGCAAGCCATCGAATTTTTTGAAACTGTCTGGTAACTTGAATCCTGACGGGACTCGAGTTTTTCGAACCCATTTCGAGTCCACACATATCTTCTTCAGCAACTTCTGGTGAATGCCGATGTTCCCTTCTATCTTGTCGCGCTCTATCCACCCTGGCCTGAGTCGCTGTATCTCTGACTCCATTTGCTCTCGGTGGATCTTGCGCTACTGCGGTAGGTCTCGGACTATTTTGCCTTGCAGTTCCTTCGGGAGGTGTAGATGCGAACGCTGCTCCCATGGCTCCACATCCTGCCATGGCCATGTTATACAACGCTTCTCTTGGATCTCCGGGAGGTGGCCTGGACGCTAGGATGAAAGCTTGCGTTGCCATGTATCCTGCTTCCGGTGTTTTTGGAATAATATTCCCCCTCGTGTCGATTGACATAAAAGACATATCGAGGTTTTGAATTAAAGTCTCTCTTTCTGCTTCAGGTATGTTTTGCAGCCGAGATCTTGCTCTCCTTCGAGCTTCTCTATGACTATCTCCCGAAGTTCCTGACTGTCGACTTAACTCCGCTCTTCGCCTGCTTGATGCGGAAGCTGCCTCCCTTCTTCTGTTCAGAGTAGCTGTCTGTTTTTCCAATTCTCTTCCAGCTCGGGCGAGCCTATATTGGTATGCTTGCAATTCTTCCGTCGTAGCGGTTGTCGCCATTGGTTCTGAACCATCCATAGCTCTTGCGGCTCTATCCCATGCTGCTTGTGGAAGTTGAATCCTAACACGTGGTGTAGGTCCGACATATTTATTGCCCAAACCTCGCCTTAGGTCAGAGGGATCGACATATGGATTTCCCAATTCGTCGAAAGCCTCTGATGTCTCCTCCTGATCGCGACTTGTTTCTCCAATGGCATAAATCTGATGATATTTTGAATTCTGAACCTTGCTGAGTTTGGTGACACCATCATATAGATTGGTGAAGATCTTGCCCACAGTAGTGGATATGTCGATGAAGTTGAAGCTGTCGATGCTACTCGAGTCATCGCTTATATCGGAGTCCGCAGATGACTCGAAGGACATGTCGCTGAAGATCTTGGCGAGCTTTTCGCTTGCTCTGGTGCTGATGAAGCGTGGCGATGAAGTTTCCTTGTCGCTTGACTCGATTGACGATGTTGAGCTTGAGAAATCAGAATCGACCGCCGATAATCCCGACGAGATCGGAATTTCGAGACGATACGCTCCTTCTTTCTCGACGCGGAAGTGGAACTTTCCGAACGTCATCTCCATGGGCTTCTCCAGATACGCATATGCATCCAAACGGGAGGGCGGGTGAGGGACAAAATCAACGAGACCAGTTTCGATCTGTTTACCTCTGTCCATGGCGTTGCTTGCTACCGACGAAGTCGACGATCTTGAACGTGCCATCGAGATCAGCTCCTTGTCGCCTCTAGATCCCACGGACGGCGCCAATTGACAAGGTATTAACTTGTCAATGCCTACGGATTGTAGACTAGGGTTTCGTTGGATGTAGAGGGCAAGTAGATCTCGAAGGTTTCAGCCGAAAAGTACTCGACGAATATGAAACTAGGGTTGTGTTGACAGTAGATTCGATCCTCTCTTTGTCCCTCGACTCCCCCCTATATAGGAGGTGGAGCCGAGGGTTTCGTAATACACAAGTTACAGAGTCCGGGAGGGTTTCTAACCCATCCCGCAAGATTAGAAGTTATACTTCCTAATACAACTCTAGCTTTCCTTAGTAACATCTTGGGCTTCCGAATCTTCTTATTCTTCGAGTCATGGGCCTTCAGTAAACCCTGGGTACCATCTTCGGCAGGCCCATTGGGGATGCCTATGTCAGTCGCTCCCACATCCTAGCTCCCTTCTTTTTTCTACTGAAGCGACTTCTTGGTGTCTGTGAGCGGCGCCGGAGGGAGGCAAGTTGCTTCTGCTTGTCGGTGTCCATGGTGGACGGCGGCCGGTCTGGGACATAGCTGGAGCTTCTCAAATAAGCTCGTTGGTTTCTCGTGGCCACCTCCCGAGATGGATTTATGGCGTTGCGATGCTTCTTCCGGCTGGCCGTGGAGGCGAGTGGTCGAAGAGGAGTTGTGCATTGAGTTCTTCGAGAGGATGGCGGGGCCGGTTTGTGCTGCACCTTGGAGTACTATCATAGTCATGCTATATTTATTGTTTTTTAAAATCTCAATGCAAATTTGTGTGCAAGATTTGTTTAGCATTAACTTTTCTTGTTGTTTGCGCCATGATACAATATCTACTTATGTTACTCTAATCTCCTCTCTCTTCCTTAATTAGCTGTCATATCAGCATTTTTGTGGGACCAATGTGCATGATACTAGCTATGATACTAGCACTATGACTAGCCTTATTAATGAATGTGTATTATATTATAAAGGCCATACGGTCAAAGATTAACATGAGTTTTTATAATATATCGAGGTGCGAAACCTTGAGGAACTTTTACTAATGAGAGTTTCTTTAATAGTTGAAGAAAGTTTTGTGGAGCGTATAGTGTGGTCCATTTTTTAGGTACTTCTTTGGGTTGACGTGTGGTGCACCACAAATAAGCTAAAACAACTAAGTGGTTTTGATGATAAAACACAATAAAGCAGTTGGAATCGACCTTTTGCTCAGATAATATGAACATAAGTCAGGGTGCTTCCCAAGAGCACTCCAGCAGTAGCGACACGGTTAAGCGAGAGCATATACCAGAAGAACAACCAGTAGAGGAGCTCGGCCTCATCAGCAGGAGACGCACCCAACCTCCCTCCCACACCCAACCTCCCCCAACCCTAACCCAACCTCTCACCGCCGCCGCAAGTGGCGCCACCGGGCAAAGCCCGCGTGGCGTGGCGACGACGGATCTCCTCCTGGTGCGCTGGGGGCGGCAGCCAGATCCCTCATCGACACTGGCGATGGAACGCCATCGGTGGCTGGTGGCGAAGGCCAGTAGGCGGCGTCCAGGTTCTCGATCTGTGCCGCAGCACCTGCTGCATCTCCCAGCCTCCCGTCGATGCGAGGTAGTGCTACTGGGCTTCTCCCGCGGCACGAGGATGCATGGGGCAGTAGCCCTAGGTTGGATGGCGGAGGTGGCCCTCTTCTTCGCCGGAGATGGTCGGGCTGAGGATGGGGTGGTGGGTCTAACGATCTGTCACCGAGTCCCGATGGTGAGGTGGATATGCATGGAAACAGGCGATGGCCAAGGAAGGAATGCCCATCCTCGTTTTCGTTGGTGGAGGGTCGGTTGGCTGCAAGGCGTTGCCCATTTGCTTGGTGTCGCCGCTTTGCCTCGGCCGTCCTGGGATGGTCGGCGGTGTTGGGACCCGACCTGAATAATGGTGGCGGTCCTAGGGTCTCTCTTGTGCGAAGATGAAGACCTGCATGAGGCTTGTTTGTCTAGATCTGGCCGAAGTGATGTGTTCCGAAAGGCTCCGTCAGCGAATGTAACAGTGCACCTTATGTCTGGTGTTCACTGGATCGGGTGGTATTCGGTCGTGTGCACCCATGCTTTTATTCTGACCATTTGGTTCTGGAGGGAGTGGCGCGAAGCTATGTTCTGTTTTGCCATCAGATGACATTCTGGTCCATGGTGAATCAGAGATGGGGAATATTGTGAAGATCGCATTTGAGGACTAGCAATGGAGGTTTGAGTCTCCGTGTTGTTGAGGGATTTGCTTAGTGTTTTGGATTTCGTAGCAGGAGTATGCAAGTGGGGGCGGCAACACAAATGAAGTTCAGAGTCTTACTTTTCATGGTGAAAATCCAAGGTCTGGCCTTAATTGGTTGCACCTGCAATGACTTTGTTGAAGGCATTATTGACAGCGGGGACTATCTTCAGGGTGAAAACCTAAGATCTTTGGATCGGACGACGACGCTTTGTGCAATGTTTCTTTTTTGGAGGCGTCGCTTCTGGAGAGCCTGGAGTTCAGTTGTTGAGTTGGTGGTGGATGTATTGTTGCTGCTAGGCTTGAATACCGTAGCGGGGCTTTTTATTACTTAGTTTTTTTTTGTTACGTGTATCCGTATAATTATTGGGGTATTGCGTTGTTACAGTGGCTCGATATAATTGGTATCTCTCGATATTAATATTTTTTCTTTACCAAAAAATGTACATAAGTTTCTGCTTGAAGATTCGTATTTCGTGAGTCTTCACAGCCACCCAGCAACGACAAACAAAAACAAAATCAATGCACAAAGCGACACTATTCGAGGCCAAACAGTCCACGTCTGATTCACCAAAAGCAGGAAATCAGCTGAGAAAACAAGTCACGACGTTACAGGAAAAGCGTGCGGCAAGGGTGCGAATGTTGTTTTGTTTGATCAAAGTGCAAGAGCTCTTGTATTCCTAACTTATTTCACTTCACAACTGGGACCTTTAATTCACAGAATTTTATAAAAAATAAGTAGGATTTGGATCTTATGAAAGATTTTTCACATAAATTGTTTGATTTATACGATCATATCCCATAGAAAAAAATCCTATAAAAAATATTACCATATCTCATAGAAATTTTCTTTGCTACAATTAGAAGAATTTATTTTCATAGGATTCAAGTAATTAAACATGACATCTGGATGCTACTTCTTTCGTATTTCTATATTTTCCCTATCTATATGAATTAAAAGAACTCTAACGCTCAGTCGACTAAAACTTAACTTATGCTTCAGCCGAATTACATCAGCATTTTTCAATGCAGGTTTAAATAAAATACACACAGCGCCAAACACGAATCTTCAAGCAGAAAACAAAATCCAACATTGCAGCACGTGACTGAAACTGTCTCAGCTAGCTGAAACTTAGCAATTCCGTTAAAAGAAACCCAAAACCATATCCAGCTAGAAACCCAACATAGAAAGATCGGAGTGCCACAACGAATCACGTGCCAAGCAAAAGGTCGTGCTGAAGTACAGATATGCCATCTGTGAACGTGTCACACACGTCATTTTCTTTCTTTTGCTAATTCCCTTTTTGGCAGAGTGATTAAATCATACATACCATGTCCAGGGGAGGAGATTGTAGCCATGTAGAGCTTGGGAGTTGGCCCAGGTCGGCACCAGAATATTGGAAACGATCCGTTGCACCCCTGTCACACGGAGAATAGCAACCGAAAGATAACATTAACAATATCGCCATTGCTTTCGGAACGCTGTACGCCGCAGTTTATCTTGTTTCTTGACGGATTCCAGTACCCATTGACGTGAACGTGGACGTGCAGTTTTTCTGCAAAGAAAACGATTGACGTCTCCAAGTGTCATGTGTCGCTCTCGAGATGGTTGTCTATGGTCTCCGGCGGGTTGCTTGCTCAGAGAAACCATAGGATTAGTTTGGCCTTCGCCTCCCTAATAAATGAGACTAGCTTATTGCTTTATTTCCTTATTAATTCTTAGCTAAGCAAGTCATTATATTTATATTTATTTTATTTTATTTAGCTAGGCATGCAAGCTACTATTTTCAGATAGTAGAAGAAATATTTCTACATCTTCATTTAATGGGAAAGAATCAATATACTTTTAATATCAAATCGGGATACGTGAGCTAGGTCGATTGACACTCGACAAAGGCCTCTGCATCATATGGATGGTTTGTTCAACTTGTCAGTGACCAGTAGTAGATTGGGTGGATGCACGAGCGGCTGTGAACTTGCTCTGGTTTTCCAGGTCAGCCTGTGTTAGCTTAATCTTGATTATTGTTTGTGTTGAGCATTATTGCTGCCGTGCCCAAGTGTCTACTTAGTTTTGTTCGTGTCACTAAGTTTGGACAAGTCGAATTTTCATGAAACAACTTTGTAAGCGTGTAACACATGAAATTTTTGATTTTAATTTTAATTTTTTTAAAAAAATATGTGTAACATGCATTTAAAAATACAGAGAGCATATACCCTCACGTGCCAAAACGCCACTCTCAGATTTAAGCAAGGTCTTCGGTCCATAGGTCTATCTGTATAAGACACATATCTGTAAGGTGAACGGCGTTTGGTTTGAGTTTGACATTGTCTAGGCTTCACAACTGGATGCGGCGCCATCACATGGTGGCCGAGGCTTGATGGTGCTCTTTGAGTACCGGTTTTTGAGCTCTCGGGTGAAAACCCTTTTGTTTGACTTTTGTTGGTTGAACTGCAATGGCGGTGCTTAGGCATCATTATCTTGATGTAGACATTGCATGGAGTATTTTGGACCTACTCCCTAGTCTCTAGTGTGTACATCTAGGATCTAATCTTTTAGAGCATCTCCAACAGAGGCTCTAAAATTTGGCGCTGTAAACGTCGTTTGCAGCGCGCTGGATCCGGATACAGCGCGCGACGCTGGCGCGTGCTTCGCCGGAGGCTCTATTTTACAGCGCAACCAAAAAAGCCAAAAACAGCCCTTCACCGGAGGTCTGTAAAATAGAGCTCCACAAACAAGTTTTTTCAACATACATACAACAAACAAGATCAAACACCCACAAATAAATCTGAAAAAATCAACTAAATTACTGTAAATTATCCATATAGCTAGAAATTGATCTCAAGCTAGCAATCGAATCCCCGTGCGCGGCCGAAATCAGTCCGTGCGTGCGTGCGCGGCGACATCAATCGAGTCCGTGCGCGGCTGAAATCCGTGCGTGCGTGCGCGGCCGCGCGAGCTTCAGCTCCAGCTCCGCCAGCGAGTGCCGCAGCCGTGCCGTCTCCTCCACCGCGTCGTCCCGCGTCCGCGTGGCCGCGTCGAGCCGCCGCGAGAGGTCGGCGGCCGGGCGCCACCGCTCGCCTCCGTCGCCGCCCTCCGAGGCCGAGGCCGAGGTTGTCGTCGTCGACGGCGACGAGCGCGGGGTGGAGCGCCGGGTTAGGACACGAAGAGCGAGCGGATGACGGCCCCCGGCGACGCGGACGCCACGGCGCGCTGCTTGAAGCGGCGGTCGGAGCAGGACACCGCCGCGATGTACGCCGCCGACGCTGTGTCGGCCGCGCCGCCCTCGCTCCGGCCGCGCCGCCTCGCTCCGGCGGGAGATGGGGGAAGTTGGGTGCGTCGGCCATGGCGCGGCGGGAGATGGGGCAGGTCGACGGGGCGGCCATGGCCCATGGCGCATCGGGCGAGGAGCTCGAGCGGGGCATGGCATCGGCTTGGATTTGAGCGTCGGTTTTCTTCCCGCGGTGGAGAAGCCAACTTACGGCGCGCGCCGGTTGACGCACCAAATATAGAGCTTTGGATAGCGCAAACTACCGCGCGCACTAAAATATTTACAGCGCGACCTATTTTACAGCGTCTGCTGGAGGGCGGAAAAACGCGTTTGGCGCTGTATATTGGCAGTTTTTTTAGCGCGCGCCTAGTTTAGAGCCTCTGTTGGAGATGCTCTTATGACCGGCTCCGGCGCTGGCGAAGGTGGCAAGTTCGCTTCTTGAGAGCATCTCCAGCCGCGTCCCCCAAAGCGTCCCCCAAAGGGATTTGGGCGCGCCGGACCAAAAAACTGTTCCAGCCGCGTCCCCAAAGCCCATTTTTGTCCGGCGCGCCCCGATACGGTGTCCGGCGCCCCGAGCCCGTCCCCGTCCCACAGGGGACGCACCGGGGACGCCGGACACACCGAAAAGCGAGGTGGGGAGTGGCGGGGCCGACTCGTCAGCGGCACAATAAATTTTAACCTAACCGTCGCCTACCTCACGACGGAAGTTATTGGCGCGCAGCGACGGTGCAGTTCCCGCAGAGCCGCAGCGACGCGTCCCGTCGCGCCTAGCTCTGCGTGCCGGCGTTAATAAGCGCCATCGCTCCTCCGCCTCCCTCCGGCCTATAAAAGGGCCGCCTCTCATCGTCCCTCTCACACACAAACCCTAACGTCTCTCTCCCAAACCCTAGCCGCCACCATCTCAACAAGACTCGACGCTATGTCTGGTAGAGGCGGAGGCCGACCTCGCGGCCGTGGTCGTGGTCGTGGTCGTGGTCGTGGCCGCGGCAGAGGTGAACGCTCGCCGTCGCCTCCCACGCCGTCGGCTTCATCGTCGGAGATGGACGTGGAGCCGGACGTGATGTTCGAGTTCGTCCTCGTCCTCAAGGGCGACCCGCGCGGCATCCAGAGGCTGCCGGACTCCTTCGCCGACTACGTCGCCGGCGACGACCGCCCGCGCACGATGCATCCGCGGGAGGCTGCGTGCGGCTACTACCGGTGGATCGTCGACGTGATCTACGACGCTCGCGGCAAGATGTACCTCAACATCGGCTGGGAGAAGTTCGCGCGGCACCACAGCCTCGAAGCCGGCTTCATCCTCCTGTTCTCCTACTTCGGCGACAGGGACATGAGCGTCAAGGTCTTCGACAAGACGCGCTGCCGCCGGGACTACCACGGCGACAGCGACCGACGAGGAGGACGACCGAGTGTTGTTTCTTCGCAGCGAACACGTGCACGAAGTTTCCGGATGTTCGCCTCATCGGTAGAACCAACAAGGGCACCATCCTCCCGCTGGATTTTCCAGTTTAGGTGACTCGGGTGTGCCCTCGAGTGTTCTTTCTTAGCAGCGAACACAGGAAACCTTCGATGCACGGCCTAGTTAGGTTTAGTTTCTTTGCAAAATTTTATATTTGTGTCCACGACGGTTCAAACTATGTATTAGTTTGTGGAAAACCATGTTCCAAACTGTGTCTTCGTGTAAACCACGTTCCCAATTATGTATTAGTTTGTGGAAATTGAAATAAAAATATCAAAAAAAATATTTTAAATGTTTGAGGGAGGCGTTTGGGGGACGCGGCTGGGGAGCGACGTCCTCCAAAGGCGGCACGAACAAAACACGTCCCCCAAACGTTCAATCCGGCGCGATTTGGGGGACGCTTTGGGGGACGCGGCTGGAGATGTTCTGATGCCGTTGTTTTAGAGAACCATTCTCGCAAACTATGTGTTATCTAGCGTAGTGGTTGATGTCGTTGGTGCTGCGCCAGATTTTTTATTTTCTTTTTTAGGCGCCAGCACAGTTGCCATGTGCGCGTGTTCTTCTATTTTTATGTGATTCATCTATGGGTAACACAAGTCACACTGATCCAAGCTGGCAACCATGCACCGGGTGCAATTAAATGCACAAATCGTTTGCCAGGTAGAGTAGAGGATAGCGAAGATCGAGTGGCACGTTCCGCTCATCTGATCGATCATGCTACAGTTTTGGATGCTACTGCGTTAACACTGCCGACCATTCGATCGGTTCCCTAGCTTGCCAAGTCGATGACTGACTACTTGCTACTATACTCCGGTTTTCTTTAAAGGGTCTCTATATATGAGCTACAGGTGCAGTTGTTGAATTCAGAGTCTGAGACTCGGATCCGGCCGAATAGTTCTCCTTTAGTGACCGTGACTGAAAGCTGCACATTTGATTTTACTGAGGCAGATGGATGCTTTTTTTTTTTTCTTGTAACACAAGGGAGAGGACGGAGGTGATTCAGATAAGACGATGTAACTTCAGAATCTAGACTAGACGTACTCATAGTCCACTATAATAACCAGATATAAGGGCATCTCCAACGGGGACGACACATTTGAACGTCTGAAAAGATTCGCGTGTATCCGTTTTCGTCGGTCCAAATGGTCGAAATTGATCGCGCGTCCGTTTGCGTCGGGGGTGCCTCCAGCGGCACGAGATATTTTTTTTCTCGATTTTCCATTTTTTATGACATGAAAACATAATTTACATAGTAAAAGAAAGGAAAATAAAAACCCTAAGAACGCCTACCCCTACTGGTTCTCCTCGTCGCTGTCGACCACGACGAGCTCCGGTACCATCCACGGCCAGTTGGGAAGCGGCGGAACATACGTCGGTATCGCCGGTGGTGGTGGAGGTGGAGGAGCTCAGACCTGTGGTGAAGGTGGAGGTGGAGGAACCCAGGCCTGTGGCGGAGTTGGAGCAGCCCAGGCCGGAGGTGGAGGCCCCCACGGGTTGTACGGCGGAGGTGGAGGCGGCGGTTGAACCGGTGGCGTGGCCGAGTCCTGTAGCGCCAGTCGTAGGGATTCTTCCTCCGTGAGGCCCGGCGGCATGATGCCGGTGGCATACCGGGGCAGTGGCGGCTGCACAGGTCGGTCCAACTCCAATACGAGGACGCCGAGCCTCGCGATCTCGTCATCCGTCATGTTGTCCGGGTACTCAAACTCCCGGCCCTGCGCCATGGCCAACTGCCATTCCTGAAAAATGCATGTGACGTAGTCGTCGCTATCGTCCTTAGCCTCTTCGTTGTGGTACGCCAGCACCTCGCTGTAGTCCTCGTCGTTGTTGCCGTCGTCGTCGTCGTGGTCGTCCTATGCAGACATCGGCACCTGATACGTCTCCGACGTATCGATAATTTCTTATGTTCTATGCCATATTATTGATAATACCTACATGTTTATGCACACTTTATGTCATATTCGTGCATTTTCTGGAACTAACCTATTAACAAGATGCCGAAGTGCCGGTTCTGTCGTTCTGCTGTTTTTGGTTTCGGAAATCCTAGTAACGAAATATTCTCGGAATTGGACGAAATCAAGACCCGGGGGCCTATTTTGCCACGAACCTTCCGGAAGACCGAAGAGCATACGAAGTGGGGCCACGAGGTGGCGACACCACAAGGCGGCGCGGCCAAGGAGGGGCCCGCGCCGCCTGTGGTGTGGGCCCCTCGTCGGCCCTCCGACTCCGCCCTTCCGCCTACTTAAAGCCTCCGTCGCGAAACCCCCGATGCGAAAAACCACGATACGGAAAACCTTCCGGAGACGACGCCGCCGCCAATCCCATCTCGGGGGATTCGGAGATCTCCTCCGGCACCTGCCGGAGAGGGATTCATCTCCCGGAGGACTCTACACCGCCATGGTCGCCTCCGGAGTGATGAGCGAGTAGTTCACCCCTGGACTATGGGTCCATAGCAGTAGCTAGATGGTTGTCTTCTCCTCATTGTGCTTCATTGTTGGATCTTGTGAGCTGCCTAACATGATCAAGATCATCTATCTGTAATACTCTATGTTGTGTTTGTCGAGATCCGATGGATAGAGAATACCATGTTATGTTAATTATCAAGTTATTGCATATGTGTTGTTTATGATCTTGCATGCTCTCCGTTATTAGTAGAGGCTCTGGCCAAGTTGATGCTAGTAACTCCAAGAGGGAGTATTTATGCTCGATAGTGGGTTCATGCTCGCATTGACACCTGGGACAAGTGATGTAAAGTTCTAAGGTTGTGTTGTGCTGTTGCCACTAGGGATAAAATATTGATGCTATGTCCGAGGATGTAGTTATTGATTACATTACGCACCATACTTAATGCAATTGTCTGTTGCTTTGCAACTTAATACTGGAAGGGGTTCGGACGATAACCTGAAGGTGGACTTTTTAGGCATAGATGCAGTTGGATGGCGGTCTATGTACTTTGTCGTAATGCCCAATTAAATCTCACTATACTTATCATGACATGTATGTGCATTGTTATGCCCTCTCTATTTGTCAATTGCCCGACTGTAATTTGTTCACCCAACATGCTTTTATCTTATGGGAGAGACACCTCTAGTGAACTGTGGACCCCGGTCCATTCTTTTAATACTGAAATAAAAATCTGCTGCAATACTCGTTTTACTATTTTCTCTGCAAACAATCATCTTCCACACAATACGGTTAATCCTTTGTTACAGCAAGCCGGTGAGATTGACAACCTCACTGTTTCGTTGGGGCAAAGTACTTTGGTTGTGTTGTGCAGGTTCCACGTTGGCACCGGAATCTTCGGTGTTGCGCCGCACTACATCCCGCCGCCATCAACCTTCAACGTGCTTCTTGGCTCCTCCTGGTTCGATAAACCTTGGTTTCTTTCTGAGGGAAAACTTGCTGTTGTGCGCTTCATACCTTCCTCTTGGGGTTCCCAACGAACGTGTGAAATACACGCCATCAGCGCCTGCCGTCTTCGACGACAAGGCGCTGGTGGACGGTCAAAGGGGAAGTCCCTGTTGCCCATGAAGCCCGCCCTCCTCCTCAAATCCTTCACGGACTCGAGATATTTGCGCCAGATATCGAAGTTGATGGCGTAGGCAGGATCGGCGCGGAGGTCCGGCGGTAGGTACCGCCTCCTTCACCGGATCTTGGCGCTCCTATCTGGCTCGCGCGCAGGCACGGGTGGAACGGGCACCCGACGGTAGCTGAGCCAACAGGCGCCAGGCATGTGCACATCCCCCAGGCGTCGCACGGCGTCTAGTTCACGTGCATCAGCCGCCCCACGCTGACGGGCAACAGCACCCTGTGTGGCAGCTCCACCTTCTTGGTGTTGCGGCGGCGCGTGGCGGTGGTGGTGGGAGTGGAGGTGTGGGCGATGGCAGGAACGATGACGATGGACTTTTAAGGTCGGCCGCGTGCCGGAAACGATGCCATTGAAGGCGGCGCAGAAGCCCTGCCGCCGCACGCCAGTGCGCGCGCAGAAGAGGTAACCACTGCATTGATGGAGAAGGCTACGGCGTAGACGCGGAAGCACTGACCGCGGAAGCGATGGCCGCAGAAGCGATGCCCTCGATACATGCTCGCTGCTGGGCGGGCCTGGTGTAGAAGCGAGCGGTCACTTGGGGCGTCCGCGCAGCGTTCGCCGCGACGTATTCCAGGTGCAAATATGCGCCGAGTTTGCGTCGCTGTGGACGACCCGATCATGATGTGTCACCCTGCTGGAGGTGGTACCAGACGCATTTTTTACCCGAACGAATGTAAACGGTTGATAAGCGTCCGTTCGCGTGGAGATACCCTAAGCAGGATAGGCGTACCCAGCAAGTGGCTGAGATCCTTGCGCTGCAAGTAGGCCATTTCCTAGAGATATATAGAAGATCGCATCTACAAGTAGGCAAGTTCCAATCTTCTAGGCGGACGTCAGACCTCATGTGCAACTGCAAGTCGGCACCATCTAATCTAGGCTGATAGGATATGAGTAATTAAGATGGTAAAACCATCGCTGCGTGAGCGCGGGCAGCGACATGCCAATTTAAATTCGCTAGTGATGTGAGATGGCTGCTCTCACCGAGCCTCCATTAATTGATGGGTCTAGCTCAGACCTGTCTGATCGAGATGATGCACATAACATATATAGGTTAATTGTGTTTTCGAATGCTGGTTCTATCAAGAAAATGATCTGCTACAAAACTGAATCTCCATACTTAATTGAATTGCTCCCTCTCGTCAAAAACAAGTGTACATTTAGCTTTTTTACTAAATTAAATTTTATCAAAGTTGACTAACTTTATACAAATAGTTGCAATATATGTGACATAAGATTAGTATATTGTGATACTATATTTTAAGATCAACCTAGTGATGTTAATTCAATGTCATAAATATCTACTTCTTTCTAAAAAATTACTTGAATTAAGCACCATTGACTTATAACAAAAGCTAAACATACGTTTATTCGTGGACGGAACGAGCAGTAGTTCTACCAGTAAAATAATGATGATCCAAAACATGCTCCACGACCCGCACAATACCCGGAACACGTATAATAGTAGGAAAGACAATTTATTTCATCGTTGAGCATATTATAAAAAAGTGATAATTAAAATTACTTAAAAATATTAGTTTAAGAGATGACAACTTGGTACCATAGATGTAATAGTCTCATTTGTGGAGGGAATCAAGGAAGTGATCATCTTTAACTAAAAGAACGCAAATGTTCTCTTTTGAGGTATCTAAGTACTTGTAAAGAGAACATTTGCGTTCTTTTAGTTAAAGATGATCACTTCCTTGATTCCATTAACGGTATCTAAGTACTTGTAAAGTAGGAATGTTCTCTTTAAAAGAAATGTAATGAAAGAGAACATTTGCGTTATTTTAAAGTAGAAATGTAATGTTAATTGATAGGATAAATAAGATAATAAAGGTAAATATACCTTTGACATTATTTACTTAAATAAAAGAATAAGAGCAATTTAAAAGATGATTCTTGTGGAAGGAAAAATTTCGGAGTTCACGTCACTTGACCTATCTCTCATAAGCCTTGTGGCATACAATATAAGGCCGAGATATGAGTTTAATGATGTATGAATACATGGAAATATCACGATGACAAATACGATAATCTATATGGGCATCAAGTCCACGAAATCCATGTATCCACGAAAGCATGAGCTTTTTTTCGAAATTGGGAGTTTAACCCCGGCTTCTGCATCATGATGATGCACACGGCTTTTTATTAAAAAGTAGTAGTATTAAGTCTTACATAACTTGCATCTCAATCATCACCTACAGTTGATACAAAATTCAACCAGCGGAACCAATAAAACATAGTAAAACTGCACATCACTGTACCTCCTAGTATGACGCTAGCCAGCCTGGCACAAGATATCCTGATCGACCATCTGGAGCCGTGTGCATCCAGAAACCACGGCATCCCGTAGTCCCTCCGACGAAAGGAGAGCTCATAGCTGAACCCAGTGAGCCATCATATGAATAACCTGCAAGTAATGAAAAGATTTTTTTTTGTTAAAGATAAGATCATTTCTTGCCCTCCAAATAGACCAACATAAAGCAGTAACCCCAACACGGATGAAAGCTTTAGATTGTCTATCTACCCCATTTAACCAATTTTCAAACATATTTGTAATATTGGTTGGACGTGGAAGATCAAAAGTGAAATTAACCATACGCCAAAGAAGTTTAGCTAATGGACACTCAATGAACAGGTGTTCGACGGTTTCCTGTTCACCACAGAAAACACACTTCATACATCCGTTCTAATCCCGTTTAGCTAAATTATCTTTAGTTAATAGTACCTTGTTACTAAGGAACCACATAAATATTCGTATTTTTAATGGGATTTTAACTTTCCACAAATATTTTCTCAAGTATGGGGTATGATGACTCATAAGATCTTCATATATAGATTTTACCGTAAATTTACCATTGGTTGTCAATCCCAAACAAAGCGATTCTGCTCATCATTTAAATTTACCGTCATTAGTTTTTGGCATAACTGCAACCATAAAGTCCATATGTTTCCCAATAACGCCTGTCTGAAACTACTATTTAGTGGGGTTTGAGCTAACACATGAGCTACCGTTATATTTTTGTGACGCACAATATTATCTAATGACGGATATTGATTTGCCATAGGGGTTTTCCCTAACCAAGCATCTTCCTAGAAACGAGTACTCATACCATTTCCAATTTTAAAAAAGCCTCTATTAAAAAACTGCTCCTTCACTCGCATTAACCCCTTTCAGAAAAAAGAATCTGTGAGCTTGGGTTGTACTGCCGATAAGATCTTATGCCTTAAGTATGAGCTAATTCTTGGCTTTGACATACACATCCACGACGTGTTGGAAAATAAGCAATCTATTTCCAGAGCATTAGATTAAGTAGCGGGCACAACGTCGGCCTGGCAGCTTTTTCACGGTTTGCTGCGGTAGCTGATTTCCTTCCTAGCGCCTTGGGGGGCTTTGCTAGGTTGGTGTCTGGTCGCAGCCCTGGCCGGTGTGCCTATCCCAACGCCGGGGGATGATGTTGTGTGTTTGGTCTGGACCTAGCCTGAGCTCCATGGGTGGTGGTTCTCGGGTCTGGGTGAAAACTTTGCAGGTCCTTATCTGCCGACGACGATGGCGCATTCTTGCGCTATTCACCTTCTTGGAGGCGTCGCCGCAAGACCCTCCCTCCTTTGGTTCCTCAAGCTCTGCCTGGTGGCCGGCCCGTCGCTGAGTTCCCCCTTGAGTTGCAGTCTTGGTGCGGTGGAGGTTTGTTGGTGTGGATACGGTCGCGATCAGCTCCGGTGCAATGTGAAGACAAGGCTCCCTCTTCCTGGATCATATGGCGCTTCGGCTTGCTTTTATGTGTTGTCTTTTGTTGCGGTTTCGGTTGTGCGCTTGGCGCGTGTGTGTTGTAATCTTGCTGTAACTCCTGGCCGGTTAATGGCTTCGTTAATTCAAAGCCGGGCTCACTTCGAGCCTTCCGTTTAAAAAGTAATGAGTGGGCGTCGTTGTGGGATATGACAGAGGAAAATACACCTATCCCTTTCTATCCCTAGTGAGACGACTTCAGAACGTAGCAAGAGACACAAGTGCTTTTACAATTTCTGTCACTTAACTGATTGGAGACCGCGCACTACCATTCTATCATCTACAAGTGAACGCAGTTTCAGAGCCAAGTGGAACCCACGTCTAATCGCAGCGGAAAGATATTAACCACAACGTCACCATTCGAAACGCTGTACGCCGCGTTCTATTTTCTCTCTCGGAATTGCTCCACACACGACAACTTCTGTACGATCTCTCTGTACGATTCTCTCCACAGCGTTAACTTTCCTCTGGGTCGACCATTAATCCTCAGCCCAGTGCCCTGGGCAAGTCACAGCCCGGCCCAAGCCATGACCTGCTGCCTAGTTTTCCCGATATACAAACTTCACGTTACTATTTTATGGTTAGCACGTTAATTAATCTTCTGCTCTGCGATTCTTTGATGTGCCTTTACAAATCACGTCTCTCATGGAAAATCACCTTGACGAAATCTTCTTACACAGGTGTGACAATGGCGGAACGATTCAAGACCGAGCAAAGGGGATAAGCCTTAGAGCATCTCCAACAGGTGCCCAAAAATAACCCCGGGCGGTAAAAACCGATAGTTTAGCGCGCGCAAAGAGTTTGACCGCTCTAGCATACGTGCAAAAGTATCGCGCAATTTTTCTTTCCCGCACGTGGCATAAAGCGCCATCACGCGCTCCAACCATCACTGAACTCTCACCTATTTTTTCCCACCGCCACGCCGCCGAAACGTGCCGCTCGAAATCCTCCTCCACCACGCCGACATGCCTCTGCGTCGCATCTCCTCCGGCTACCGTGGTGTGCACCTTCAGCCGGCGAGAAACTTCTACGCTGAGATCTGCGCCGCGGGCTACGACCACATCCATGTCACTTTCGAGACCGCGCCGCAACATGAACTTCCACGACGTCAACTCCACCGCCAAAGCGGAGATGTTCGAGCCCCGACCGCGCCTTGTCACCAACGAGGAGAGGCAGCGCCAGCACCGGCTTGCCATCACCGAGGTTGACGAGCGCGCCATGGCGGCGACCGAGGTGCGAGAACTTCCCCCAAGACATCATTGGCGAGAATGCGTTCTTCGCCAACAACGGGCGGAGCGCAAGGCCGCGAATGAAGCGAAGCGAGCATGCAAGGCGTTCATCATGGCGCTGATGGAAGGCCCGACCACCATCAACAATAATGATCCTCGTTGGGCGTATCAGTTTTCGTCGGCCACGTCCAGTTCGTCGTCGAGCTCCAACGTCGAACTACTAGATGAGTTTATCGTATTTTAGTTTCTGCACTAGTTATTGCATTTGTAATGTATTCACTTTTTAATCTATTTTAGTTGTTCTCTTTAATCTATGGTTTATCCAAGTTTCTACGGAAAAGTGTTTGTGGACATATGAAAAATCGATCAGCCCAAAAACAGCAAAACAGACACCAAAAACTATTCTAGTGAGCGGAATTATTAGGCGCCTCTTGGACATGCTCCTATCTGCTTTGGAAAAGAGAACGGTTACTTTTTTTTTAGCAGAAGAGAAACGGTTACTGTATCTGATCCCAAGTCATAGTCCCGGCCCAAATACAAGCCCAATCGATTCAGTCTCCCGTTGCCTCGCGTGTGGGTAGCTTCCTTCCACCTAGCGTCGTACGTCTATCGGACGAAATATGTCGTATGTATAGCAGCGCTGTTTCTCTCTTGATGGGTCCGTTGATGTGATCGTGGAGGCTCAGTTTTCCTAACAAGAAGACGACGTCCAAGTGGCATGTGTATGTGTTGCTGTCGAGATGGCGTCTACGATCTCCGGTCCAGGCTGCTCGGAGATACTCTATGTCCCGCTACTGGAAGTTTTGCTCTACTTGTGGAGTGAAATGCAATGATGCATGATGAGTGGCTGCGAGCTTGCGGTAGGTTTCCATGTCAGGCACACTACTGATCCAAGCTAAGCCAGCAAGAGAATCGTTTGCCAGGCATGTGCAATTAGGGGCACCGATCTCCTTTGCCAGGTAGAGTAGAGGATCGAGAAGATGTGCAGCAGCAGTTTCTGATGCTAGCGCTAGCTCTACGGCGCTAACACTGTCGATCATTTGACTACTCCCTTCGTGTCGGTTTTTTTTTCCGATAAAAGATGCTTTATTACTTTTTGGAAAGCAATTACATCCAGCCTCTGCATAACCAGGATGCACACAGCTGTTTTTGAGTCTCAAGTCCAAAAAAGATGCCAAACTAAAAGAATATCTAGGTGAAATACATATCGGAACGATGAATAATATAACGCTTAAGGTGTGGGTGGGGCTTCAATCCGTAGACTATGCTGCCACCCATGTAGGGAAAAAGAATCCCTCGCCGTAGCCTCCAACCGTGTACAAACCTCCGTAAATAGGTCTCGATTCTCCATGCGCGCTGAAGAGGTAACCATGAACGAAGAATCCTTGTACATCTGTAGATGACCTGCAACAAGGAGAAATTTTTGTCATTAAAAATCTTGTCATTTCTACTCAGCCAAAGCGTCCAGATAACTGCTAGCGCCCCCACCCTAAGAAGCAACTTGAACCTTGAATCTATTCCATGAAGCCAATTACCAAAGACATTGGCCACACTAGTGGGAGGATACAAGGTAGATGCTACATGGATGACAGACCAAATAGATCTCGCAAACTGGCACCGGAAGAAGAGGTGTTTAATAGTTTCATCATGATGACAAAAAACACATCGAGTACTTTCGTGCCAATTCAGCTTAACAAGATTGTCTTTGGTGAGGATGACTCCTCGACGAAGATACCATCCAAATATTTTTATTTTTAATGGTATCTTCATCTTCCAAATTTTCTTATTATTATCAACCGGTAAATCGAATGAAGTATGACGCTGTATAAAGATTTTACCGAGAAAGAGCCATCTACATGTAAATTCCACCTAAATTCATCCGGTTCGAGCGACGAGGTTAACATCCCCCAACCTATGAATTAAGGCATTCCATGTCAGTAGCCTTTGTCCTAGCAAAACTCGTCGGAACGTCACATTCGGTGGAGAGGTAGCCATTACTGTGGCAATGGTATCTCCTTTGCGACGAACGATACTATACAATGCATGATACTGTTCACTTAGAGGTGCATTGTCTAACCAAGCATCTTCCCAGAACTGTATCTGTGTTCCATTCTTAATTGAGAAAGTAACATGACGAAAAAAAACATTTTTTGTCGCCATTAGACCAAGCTTCGTAAGTGTGAATCTCCAGGTTTCCAAACCACCTGAGATAACGTCTTGGAGCCGATATACTTTCTCTGAAGAATAGTTTGCCAAATCTCATCCTCGGTAAGGAGCTTAAAAAGCCATCCCTCCGTGTCGGTTTAACAGGTACACACGCAATTTAAAACAAAGTTTGACCATTAATTTGGTTAATAAAATATAAATTTTATGTCTACAAAATCTATGTCATTAGATTCGTATGCAAAAAAGCTTTCCAATGATATAATTTTTTTGACATATATTATATATTTTATTAATCAAAATAATGGTTAAAATAATTTCTTAAACTATGTGCGCGCCTGTTAAACTGAGACGAGGAATTACTTTGCACGATCGGATCTCACCCACCCTAATCTCTCCTAATCACCCGGGATATGCTAAGCCTACTCTATCTTAATCATTTGGATATCACCCACCCCTTGCCAAATAGTTTTCTCTTTCAGTGATTGTGACTGAAATGTACGCACTTAATTTGGCTGAGGCAGACGGATGCTCTTTTTCCACAGTTTAGACGTACTGGAGTCCTGTGGTCTGCTAAGTTGGGAAATTACCCAAGAATAAAAAGATTCACCAGGTAGCAGACAGGAACAGGATAGGTCTAGTGGGCAAGTGGGTCCTTGCGACATCGCCAACTCCAAGTGGGCACGTTCCATAGATCAGATCTCTTGTGCGGGTAGAAGTAGGCAAGTTTTAATCGTCTAGGAGAACGACACACATCATCTGCATCTGCAAGTAGGCAAGTCCTAATCGTCTAGGCGGCTTTACAACTTACTGCAGAGGGCAAAAAACCACGGTCGCGTGAGCGCGCGTGTAGCACAGGAACGGAGAGGCGGCTCAATTGTTTGGAATACTGGGTCCATCTTGAAAGCGATCTACTGTACTCTTTTTCCGAAAAAGAAAATGCCATCTACCATAAACGGTATCTGTATACTTTATTCTCAGAACCTGTCGCCTATGTGAAACTGTCAACTGGGAGCTGCATCTTCAGTTATCTTCGGCGACAACCATCGGCGGCTACAATCGCACTGCATCGTATATTATCTCCACCAACAACCATCAGCAGCTAGGATGCGTTCCTACCGCATCGGTCGATCCAACAGCGCTGAATCGTCATCTTTATTCAGGTCTAATTACTACTACATATTGCAGTTAACGAACCACTCGATGGCATAAAACTAGATGTGTATACTAATTTGGGCTCAAAGCGCAAAGTGATGTGTCAAGCTTAATTTTTTCTCGTGAAGGTGACTCGAAGATTTATATCGGATTCTCGAAGATGGTTCTTTCTCCTTATCCTCTTCAACCAACCTACAAATGCAAAGAAATAGTTTTTTTTTGTCTCTAACTCATTCAACTAAGTTTAAGACTTAACAGAATATTGCTTTATGAACCCTCATATGATGTTGAACAACAATATGCTACCTTGAGCAAAAAAAGGTCACCAAGTTTGTCGATAGATGAACAATAGAATAATCATTCATTTATCCCTAAGGCCTTGTTCGGAAGAGAGGGTTTAAAGAGTTTCGTTGTGTCTAATCCTGACCCGATTTAAATCCACTCAAAGTCACGATCGGCCCATTCGGTAGGAAGGTTTTGGACGGGATCAACCCAGTGAACCCTCCTGATACACGACGGGTAGACGTGGAACGGAAGCGCTTCTCCCCCTCACGTTTCTGGCCGTTAGCCTGTGAAGTGGATTGGGTGAAGGGGGTGATTTCACCAAAAACCGGTGGATTAATACACAGGAAAACTCATTAAACCCCTTGTGTGGAACATGCCCTAATGAGGTAATCGTTGTAAAAGTAAAAGCTCTTAGAAGCACACAGATTTTGTTGTCACCGTCCACATGCTTACTACAAGATTACTCCATCTAACATATGCACACCCCACATGAGTTTTTGCATAAAATTTTGATCGAAACATGGCATGTATGAACATAGTAACATATGCATTTATCAATACATCAAAGAAATATATCTCAATTGCATCTCATAAACAAAAGATCCACCATCGGCTAATACGAATACGACCACAATCATGTAGGGCATCTCATGTGGTTCTAATTAGTGAAGCAGAGAGAGAGAGAGAGAGAGAGAGAGAGAGAGAGAGAGAGAGGGAGAGAGGGAGAGAGGGAGAGAGGGAGAGAGGGAGGGAGAGAGGGAGGGAGGGAGAGAGAGAGAGATGATACAAGTTACTTCCACAAAACCATAGTCCATGGGTTGACTCCCTCTTCATCATGGCGGTAATAGTGATGATGTTGATGGAAACAAAGGAGCAACCAAGGTGAAGTCGGCGGTGTCCCCCCTCCAATCTTCTTTGGTTTATCTCTATTTCGTAGTTTCTCTATTTTGTGGCCACCTCCTCGTGACTTTGCTATTTCGAGTGTACATATAAATGGTTTTAGGTCAAGAAGACTCTGTGGGCATGAAGAACAAGGAAAAGGGAGGCCCGAGTCCCTGAAGTGGGCCCCACGACGCGACCTAGAAGGTGTGCCGCACCATGGGCCCTCTTGGTTGACGCACTGATTCACTCTAGGACTTCTTCTTCTCATTTCGTTGAATAGCCCAAAAAATTGATGCGACAAAAGTTGGGGTCGGTTTGACATCCGAAAGGTTGCTGATACTTAAAATAATACAATTATGGAAAAATTTAAAAAAGTTAAATAATACAATCCGGAAGTTGGGGTCGGTTTCCTGTTCTGGAGAGTTAAAAAAGAAAGGTGACTTTGTGGAAAACTCTCAAAATCAATGTAAAACATGGTTGGGACCTCACATATTATGAAATTATGACGGATTGCCATATAATAAACACAAAAGTTCATTGATACATTTTACATGTATCACCGAGTAAGTTTTAATAAGATAGCATATTTGAAAGGACACGGATGTCGCCTAGAGGGGGGGGGGTGAATAGGCGATTTAAAACTTTTACGAGATGGGCTTAACAAATGCGGAATAAAACTAGCGTTTACTTTGTCAAGCCCAAAGCCTATATACTATTGTTCACCTATGTGCACCAACAACTTATTCTAAGCAATGGTTCACCTATGTGCACCAACAACTTATGCTAAGCAATACAAGCAAGTATGTGATAGCAAGATATATATAACTTCAAGCACGATGGCTATCACAAGGTAAAGTGCATAAGTAAAGAGCTCGGGTATAGAGATAACCGAGGCACGCGGGAGACGATGATTTATCCCGGAGTTCACACTCTTGCGAGTGCTAATCTCCGGTGGAGAGGTGCGGTTGCTTAGTGCTCCCGAACGCCACAAGAGGCTCACCTTGAGGTGTGGTTGCTCGATGCACACCAACGCCACAAAGGCCTCACCCCAAGATGCGGTACTCACACCACACACCGAACGCCAC